>NW_026973696.1:835000-870238 GCF_035594125.1 Scylla paramamosain | reverse complement strand
ACCTAACCTAACCTAACCTAACCTAACCTAACCTAACCTAACCTAACCTAACCTAACCTAACCTAACCTAACCTAACCTAACCTAACCTAACCTAACCTAACCTAACCTAACCTAACCTAACCTAACCTAACCTAACCTAACCTAACCTAACCTAACCTAACCTAACCTAACCTAACCTAACCTAACCTAACCTAACCTAACCTAACCTAACCTAACCTAACCTAACCTAACCTAACCTAACCTAACCTAACCTAACCTAACCTAACCTAACCTAACCTAACCTAACCTAACCTAACCTAACCTAACCTAACCTAACCTAACCTAACCTAACCTAACCTAACCTAACCTAACCTAACCTAACCTAACCTAACCTAACCTAACCTAACCTAACCTAACCTAACCTAACCTAACCTAACCTAACCTAACCTAACCTAACCTAACCTAACCTAACCTAACCTAACCTAACCTAACCTAACCTAACCTAACCTAACCTAACCTAACCTAACCTAACCTAACCTAACCTAACCTAACCTAACCTAACCTAACCTAACCTAACCTAACCTAACCTAACCTAACCTAACCTAACCTAACCTAACCTAACCTAACCTAACCTAACCTAACCTAACCTAACCTAACCTAACCTAACCTAACCTAACCTAACCTAACCTAACCTAACCTAACCTAACCTAACCTAACCTAACCTAACCTAACCTAACCTAACCTAACCTAACCTAACCTAACCTAACCTAACCTAACCTAACCTAACCTAACCTAACCTAACCTAACCTAACCTAACCTAACCTAACCTAACCTAACCTAACCTAACCTAACCTAACCTAACCTAACCTAACCTAACCTAACCTAACCTAACCTAACCTAACCTAACCTAACCTAACCTAACCTAACCTAACCTAACCTAACCTAACCTAACCTAACCTAACCTAACCTAACCTAACCTAACCTAACCTAACCTAACCTAACCTAACCTAACCTAACCTAACCTAACCTAACCTAACCTAACCTAACCTAACCTAACCTAACCTAACCTAACCTAACCTAACCTAACCTAACCTAACCTAACCTAACCTAACCTAACCTAACCTAACCTAACCTAACCTAACCTAACCTAACCTAACCTAACCTAACCTAACCTAACCTAACCTAACCTAACCTAACCTAACCTAACCTAACCTAACCTAACCTAACCTAACCTAACCTAACCTAACCTAACCTAACCTAACCTAACCTAACCTAACCTAACCTAACCTAACCTAACCTAACCTAACCTAACCTAACCTAACCTAACCTAACCTAACCTAACCTAACCTAACCTAACCTAACCTAACCTAACCTAACCTAACCTAACCTAACCTAACCTAACCTAACCTAACCTAACCTAACCTAACCTAACCTAACCTAACCTAACCTAACCTAACCTAACCTAACCTAACCTAACCTAACCTAACCTAACCTAACCTAACCTAACCTAACCTAACCTAACCTAACCTAACCTAACCTAACCTAACCTAACCTAACCTAACCTAACCTAACCTAACCTAACCTAACCTAACCTAACCTAACCTAACCTAACCTAACCTAACCTAACCTAACCTAACCTAACCTAACCTAACCTAACCTAACCTAACCTAACCTAACCTAACCTAACCTAACCTAACCTAACCTAACCTAACCTAACCTAACCTAACCTAACCTAACCTAACCTAACCTAACCTAACCTAACCTAACCTAACCTAACCTAACCTAACCTAACCTAACCTAACCTAACCTAACCTAACCTAACCTAACCTAACCTAACCTAACCTAACCTAACCTAACCTAACCTAACCTAACCTAACCTAACCTAACCTAACCTAACCTAACCTAACCTAACCTAACCTAACCTAACCTAACCTAACCTAACCTAACCTAACCTAACCTAACCTAACCTAACCTAACCTAACCTAACCTAACCTAACCTAACCTAACCTAACCTAACCTAACCTAACCTAACCTAACCTAACCTAACCTAACCTAACCTAACCTAACCTAACCTAACCTAACCTAACCTAACCTAACCTAACCTAACCTAACCTAACCTAACCTAACCTAACCTAACCTAACCTAACCTAACCTAACCTAACCTAACCTAACCTAACCTAACCTAACCTAACCTAACCTAACCTAACCTAACCTAACCTAACCTAACCTAACCTAACCTAACCTAACCTAACCTAACCTAACCTAACCTAACCTAACCTAACCTAACCTAACCTAACCTAACCTAACCTAACCTAACCTAACCTAACCTAACCTAACCTAACCTAACCTAACCTAACCTAACCTAACCTAACCTAACCTAACCTAACCTAACCTAACCTAACCTAACCTAACCTAACCTAACCTAACCTAACCTAACCTAACCTAACCTAACCTAACCTAACCTAACCTAACCTAACCTAACCTAACCTAACCTAACCTAACCTAACCTAACCTAACCTAACCTAACCTAACCTAACCTAACCTAACCTAACCTAACCTAACCTAACCTAACCTAACCTAACCTAACCTAACCTAACCTAACCTAACCTAACCTAACCTAACCTAACCTAACCTAACCTAACCTAACCTAACCTAACCTAACCTAACCTAACCTAACCTAACCTAACCTAACCTAACCTAACCTAACCTAACCTAACCTAACCTAACCTAACCTAACCTAACCTAACCTAACCTAACCTAACCTAACCTAACCTAACCTAACCTAACCTAACCTAACCTAACCTAACCTAACCTAACCTAACCTAACCTAACCTAACCTAACCTAACCTAACCTAACCTAACCTAACCTAACCTAACCTAACCTAACCTAACCTAACCTAACCTAACCTAACCTAACCTAACCTAACCTAACCTAACCTAACCTAACCTAACCTAACCTAACCTAACCTAACCTAACCTAACCTAACCTAACCTAACCTAACCTAACCTAACCTAACCTAACCTAACCTAACCTAACCTAACCTAACCTAACCTAACCTAACCTAACCTAACCTAACCTAACCTAACCTAACCTAACCTAACCTAACCTAACCTAACCTAACCTAACCTAACCTAACCTAACCTAACCTAACCTAACCTAACCTAACCTAACCTAACCTAACCTAACCTAACCTAACCTAACCTAACCTAACCTAACCTAACCTAACCTAACCTAACCTAACCTAACCTAACCTAACCTAACCTAACCTAACCTAACCTAACCTAACCTAACCTAACCTAACCTAACCTAACCTAACCTAACCTAACCTAACCTAACCTAACCTAACCTAACCTAACCTAACCTAACCTAACCTAACCTAACCTAACCTAACCTAACCTAACCTAACCTAACCTAACCTAACCTAACCTAACCTAACCTAACCTAACCTAACCTAACCTAACCTAACCTAACCTAACCTAACCTAACCTAACCTAACCTAACCTAACCTAACCTAACCTAACCTAACCTAACCTAACCTAACCTAACCTAACCTAACCTAACCTAACCTAACCTAACCTAACCTAACCTAACCTAACCTAACCTAACCTAACCTAACCTAACCTAACCTAACCTAACCTAACCTAACCTAACCTAACCTAACCTAACCTAACCTAACCTAACCTAACCTAACCTAACCTAACCTAACCTAACCTAACCTAACCTAACCTAACCTAACCTAACCTAACCTAACCTAACCTAACCTAACCTAACCTAACCTAACCTAACCTAACCTAACCTAACCTAACCTAACCTAACCTAACCTAACCTAACCTAACCTAACCTAACCTAACCTAACCTAACCTAACCTAACCTAACCTAACCTAACCTAACCTAACCTAACCTAACCTAACCTAACCTAACCTAACCTAACCTAACCTAACCTAACCTAACCTAACCTAACCTAACCTAACCTAACCTAACCTAACCTAACCTAACCTAACCTAACCTAACCTAACCTAACCTAACCTAACCTAACCTAACCTAACCTAACCTAACCTAACCTAACCTAACCTAACCTAACCTAACCTAACCTAACCTAACCTAACCTAACCTAACCTAACCTAACCTAACCTAACCTAACCTAACCTAACCTAACCTAACCTAACCTAACCTAACCTAACCTAACCTAACCTAACCTAACCTAACCTAACCTAACCTAACCTAACCTAACCTAACCTAACCTAACCTAACCTAACCTAACCTAACCTAACCTAACCTAACCTAACCTAACCTAACCTAACCTAACCTAACCTAACCTAACCTAACCTAACCTAACCTAACCTAACCTAACCTAACCTAACCTAACCTAACCTAACCTAACCTAACCTAACCTAACCTAACCTAACCTAACCTAACCTAACCTAACCTAACCTAACCTAACCTAACCTAACCTAACCTAACCTAACCTAACCTAACCTAACCTAACCTAACCTAACCTAACCTAACCTAACCTAACCTAACCTAACCTAACCTAACCTAACCTAACCTAACCTAACCTAACCTAACCTAACCTAACCTAACCTAACCTAACCTAACCTAACCTAACCTAACCTAACCTAACCTAACCTAACCTAACCTAACCTAACCTAACCTAACCTAACCTAACCTAACCTAACCTAACCTAACCTAACCTAACCTAACCTAACCTAACCTAACCTAACCTAACCTAACCTAACCTAACCTAACCTAACCTAACCTAACCTAACCTAACCTAACCTAACCTAACCTAACCTAACCTAACCTAACCTAACCTAACCTAACCTAACCTAACCTAACCTAACCTAACCTAACCTAACCTAACCTAACCTAACCTAACCTAACCTAACCTAACCTAACCTAACCTAACCTAACCTAACCTAACCTAACCTAACCTAACCTAACCTAACCTAACCTAACCTAACCTAACCTAACCTAACCTAACCTAACCTAACCTAACCTAACCTAACCTAACCTAACCTAACCTAACCTAACCTAACCTAACCTAACCTAACCTAACCTAACCTAACCTAACCTAACCTAACCTAACCTAACCTAACCTAACCTAACCTAACCTAACCTAACCTAACCTAACCTAACCTAACCTAACCTAACCTAACCTAACCTAACCTAACCTAACCTAACCTAACCTAACCTAACCTAACCTAACCTAACCTAACCTAACCTAACCTAACCTAACCTAACCTAACCTAACCTAACCTAACCTAACCTAACCTAACCTAACCTAACCTAACCTAACCTAACCTAACCTAACCTAACCTAACCTAACCTAACCTAACCTAACCTAACCTAACCTAACCTAACCTAACCTAACCTAACCTAACCTAACCTAACCTAACCTAACCTAACCTAACCTAACCTAACCTAACCTAACCTAACCTAACCTAACCTAACCTAACCTAACCTAACCTAACCTAACCTAACCTAACCTAACCTAACCTAACCTAACCTAACCTAACCTAACCTAACCTAACCTAACCTAACCTAACCTAACCTAACCTAACCTAACCTAACCTAACCTAACCTAACCTAACCTAACCTAACCTAACCTAACCTAACCTAACCTAACCTAACCTAACCTAACCTAACCTAACCTAACCTAACCTAACCTAACCTAACCTAACCTAACCTAACCTAACCTAACCTAACCTAACCTAACCTAACCTAACCTAACCTAACCTAACCTAACCTAACCTAACCTAACCTAACCTAACCTAACCTAACCTAACCTAACCTAACCTAACCTAACCTAACCTAACCTAACCTAACCTAACCTAACCTAACCTAACCTAACCTAACCTAACCTAACCTAACCTAACCTAACCTAACCTAACCTAACCTAACCTAACCTAACCTAACCTAACCTAACCTAACCTAACCTAACCTAACCTAACCTAACCTAACCTAACCTAACCTAACCTAACCTAACCTAACCTAACCTAACCTAACCTAACCTAACCTAACCTAACCTAACCTAACCTAACCTAACCTAACCTAACCTAACCTAACCTAACCTAACCTAACCTAACCTAACCTAACCTAACCTAACCTAACCTAACCTAACCTAACCTAACCTAACCTAACCTAACCTAACCTAACCTAACCTAACCTAACCTAACCTAACCTAACCTAACCTAACCTAACCTAACCTAACCTAACCTAACCTAACCTAACCTAACCTAACCTAACCTAACCTAACCTAACCTAACCTAACCTAACCTAACCTAACCTAACCTAACCTAACCTAACCTAACCTAACCTAACCTAACCTAACCTAACCTAACCTAACCTAACCTAACCTAACCTAACCTAACCTAACCTAACCTAACCTAACCTAACCTAACCTAACCTAACCTAACCTAACCTAACCTAACCTAACCTAACCTAACCTAACCTAACCTAACCTAACCTAACCTAACCTAACCTAACCTAACCTAACCTAACCTAACCTAACCTAACCTAACCTAACCTAACCTAACCTAACCTAACCTAACCTAACCTAACCTAACCTAACCTAACCTAACCTAACCTAACCTAACCTAACCTAACCTAACCTAACCTAACCTAACCTAACCTAACCTAACCTAACCTAACCTAACCTAACCTAACCTAACCTAACCTAACCTAACCTAACCTAACCTAACCTAACCTAACCTAACCTAACCTAACCTAACCTAACCTAACCTAACCTAACCTAACCTAACCTAACCTAACCTAACCTAACCTAACCTAACCTAACCTAACCTAACCTAACCTAACCTAACCTAACCTAACCTAACCTAACCTAACCTAACCTAACCTAACCTAACCTAACCTAACCTAACCTAACCTAACCTAACCTAACCTAACCTAACCTAACCTAACCTAACCTAACCTAACCTAACCTAACCTAACCTAACCTAACCTAACCTAACCTAACCTAACCTAACCTAACCTAACCTAACCTAACCTAACCTAACCTAACCTAACCTAACCTAACCTAACCTAACCTAACCTAACCTAACCTAACCTAACCTAACCTAACCTAACCTAACCTAACCTAACCTAACCTAACCTAACCTAACCTAACCTAACCTAACCTAACCTAACCTAACCTAACCTAACCTAACCTAACCTAACCTAACCTAACCTAACCTAACCTAACCTAACCTAACCTAACCTAACCTAACCTAACCTAACCTAACCTAACCTAACCTAACCTAACCTAACCTAACCTAACCTAACCTAACCTAACCTAACCTAACCTAACCTAACCTAACCTAACCTAACCTAACCTAACCTAACCTAACCTAACCTAACCTAACCTAACCTAACCTAACCTAACCTAACCTAACCTAACCTAACCTAACCTAACCTAACCTAACCTAACCTAACCTAACCTAACCTAACCTAACCTAACCTAACCTAACCTAACCTAACCTAACCTAACCTAACCTAACCTAACCTAACCTAACCTAACCTAACCTAACCTAACCTAACCTAACCTAACCTAACCTAACCTAACCTAACCTAACCTAACCTAACCTAACCTAACCTAACCTAACCTAACCTAACCTAACCTAACCTAACCTAACCTAACCTAACCTAACCTAACCTAACCTAACCTAACCTAACCTAACCTAACCTAACCTAACCTAACCTAACCTAACCTAACCTAACCTAACCTAACCTAACCTAACCTAACCTAACCTAACCTAACCTAACCTAACCTAACCTAACCTAACCTAACCTAACCTAACCTAACCTAACCTAACCTAACCTAACCTAACCTAACCTAACCTAACCTAACCTAACCTAACCTAACCTAACCTAACCTAACCTAACCTAACCTAACCTAACCTAACCTAACCTAACCTAACCTAACCTAACCTAACCTAACCTAACCTAACCTAACCTAACCTAACCTAACCTAACCTAACCTAACCTAACCTAACCTAACCTAACCTAACCTAACCTAACCTAACCTAACCTAACCTAACCTAACCTAACCTAACCTAACCTAACCTAACCTAACCTAACCTAACCTAACCTAACCTAACCTAACCTAACCTAACCTAACCTAACCTAACCTAACCTAACCTAACCTAACCTAACCTAACCTAACCTAACCTAACCTAACCTAACCTAACCTAACCTAACCTAACCTAACCTAACCTAACCTAACCTAACCTAACCTAACCTAACCTAACCTAACCTAACCTAACCTAACCTAACCTAACCTAACCTAACCTAACCTAACCTAACCTAACCTAACCTAACCTAACCTAACCTAACCTAACCTAACCTAACCTAACCTAACCTAACCTAACCTAACCTAACCTAACCTAACCTAACCTAACCTAACCTAACCTAACCTAACCTAACCTAACCTAACCTAACCTAACCTAACCTAACCTAACCTAACCTAACCTAACCTAACCTAACCTAACCTAACCTAACCTAACCTAACCTAACCTAACCTAACCTAACCTAACCTAACCTAACCTAACCTAACCTAACCTAACCTAACCTAACCTAACCTAACCTAACCTAACCTAACCTAACCTAACCTAACCTAACCTAACCTAACCTAACCTAACCTAACCTAACCTAACCTAACCTAACCTAACCTAACCTAACCTAACCTAACCTAACCTAACCTAACCTAACCTAACCTAACCTAACCTAACCTAACCTAACCTAACCTAACCTAACCTAACCTAACCTAACCTAACCTAACCTAACCTAACCTAACCTAACCTAACCTAACCTAACCTAACCTAACCTAACCTAACCTAACCTAACCTAACCTAACCTAACCTAACCTAACCTAACCTAACCTAACCTAACCTAACCTAACCTAACCTAACCTAACCTAACCTAACCTAACCTAACCTAACCTAACCTAACCTAACCTAACCTAACCTAACCTAACCTAACCTAACCTAACCTAACCTAACCTAACCTAACCTAACCTAACCTAACCTAACCTAACCTAACCTAACCTAACCTAACCTAACCTAACCTAACCTAACCTAACCTAACCTAACCTAACCTAACCTAACCTAACCTAACCTAACCTAACCTAACCTAACCTAACCTAACCTAACCTAACCTAACCTAACCTAACCTAACCTAACCTAACCTAACCTAACCTAACCTAACCTAACCTAACCTAACCTAACCTAACCTAACCTAACCTAACCTAACCTAACCTAACCTAACCTAACCTAACCTAACCTAACCTAACCTAACCTAACCTAACCTAACCTAACCTAACCTAACCTAACCTAACCTAACCTAACCTAACCTAACCTAACCTAACCTAACCTAACCTAACCTAACCTAACCTAACCTAACCTAACCTAACCTAACCTAACCTAACCTAACCTAACCTAACCTAACCTAACCTAACCTAACCTAACCTAACCTAACCTAACCTAACCTAACCTAACCTAACCTAACCTAACCTAACCTAACCTAACCTAACCTAACCTAACCTAACCTAACCTAACCTAACCTAACCTAACCTAACCTAACCTAACCTAACCTAACCTAACCTAACCTAACCTAACCTAACCTAACCTAACCTAACCTAACCTAACCTAACCTAACCTAACCTAACCTAACCTAACCTAACCTAACCTAACCTAACCTAACCTAACCTAACCTAACCTAACCTAACCTAACCTAACCTAACCTAACCTAACCTAACCTAACCTAACCTAACCTAACCTAACCTAACCTAACCTAACCTAACCTAACCTAACCTAACCTAACCTAACCTAACCTAACCTAACCTAACCTAACCTAACCTAACCTAACCTAACCTAACCTAACCTAACCTAACCTAACCTAACCTAACCTAACCTAACCTAACCTAACCTAACCTAACCTAACCTAACCTAACCTAACCTAACCTAACCTAACCTAACCTAACCTAACCTAACCTAACCTAACCTAACCTAACCTAACCTAACCTAACCTAACCTAACCTAACCTAACCTAACCTAACCTAACCTAACCTAACCTAACCTAACCTAACCTAACCTAACCTAACCTAACCTAACCTAACCTAACCTAACCTAACCTAACCTAACCTAACCTAACCTAACCTAACCTAACCTAACCTAACCTAACCTAACCTAACCTAACCTAACCTAACCTAACCTAACCTAACCTAACCTAACCTAACCTAACCTAACCTAACCTAACCTAACCTAACCTAACCTAACCTAACCTAACCTAACCTAACCTAACCTAACCTAACCTAACCTAACCTAACCTAACCTAACCTAACCTAACCTAACCTAACCTAACCTAACCTAACCTAACCTAACCTAACCTAACCTAACCTAACCTAACCTAACCTAACCTAACCTAACCTAACCTAACCTAACCTAACCTAACCTAACCTAACCTAACCTAACCTAACCTAACCTAACCTAACCTAACCTAACCTAACCTAACCTAACCTAACCTAACCTAACCTAACCTAACCTAACCTAACCTAACCTAACCTAACCTAACCTAACCTAACCTAACCTAACCTAACCTAACCTAACCTAACCTAACCTAACCTAACCTAACCTAACCTAACCTAACCTAACCTAACCTAACCTAACCTAACCTAACCTAACCTAACCTAACCTAACCTAACCTAACCTAACCTAACCTAACCTAACCTAACCTAACCTAACCTAACCTAACCTAACCTAACCTAACCTAACCTAACCTAACCTAACCTAACCTAACCTAACCTAACCTAACCTAACCTAACCTAACCTAACCTAACCTAACCTAACCTAACCTAACCTAACCTAACCTAACCTAACCTAACCTAACCTAACCTAACCTAACCTAACCTAACCTAACCTAACCTAACCTAACCTAACCTAACCTAACCTAACCTAACCTAACCTAACCTAACCTAACCTAACCTAACCTAACCTAACCTAACCTAACCTAACCTAACCTAACCTAACCTAACCTAACCTAACCTAACCTAACCTAACCTAACCTAACCTAACCTAACCTAACCTAACCTAACCTAACCTAACCTAACCTAACCTAACCTAACCTAACCTAACCTAACCTAACCTAACCTAACCTAACCTAACCTAACCTAACCTAACCTAACCTAACCTAACCTAACCTAACCTAACCTAACCTAACCTAACCTAACCTAACCTAACCTAACCTAACCTAACCTAACCTAACCTAACCTAACCTAACCTAACCTAACCTAACCTAACCTAACCTAACCTAACCTAACCTAACCTAACCTAACCTAACCTAACCTAACCTAACCTAACCTAACCTAACCTAACCTAACCTAACCTAACCTAACCTAACCTAACCTAACCTAACCTAACCTAACCTAACCTAACCTAACCTAACCTAACCTAACCTAACCTAACCTAACCTAACCTAACCTAACCTAACCTAACCTAACCTAACCTAACCTAACCTAACCTAACCTAACCTAACCTAACCTAACCTAACCTAACCTAACCTAACCTAACCTAACCTAACCTAACCTAACCTAACCTAACCTAACCTAACCTAACCTAACCTAACCTAACCTAACCTAACCTAACCTAACCTAACCTAACCTAACCTAACCTAACCTAACCTAACCTAACCTAACCTAACCTAACCTAACCTAACCTAACCTAACCTAACCTAACCTAACCTAACCTAACCTAACCTAACCTAACCTAACCTAACCTAACCTAACCTAACCTAACCTAACCTAACCTAACCTAACCTAACCTAACCTAACCTAACCTAACCTAACCTAACCTAACCTAACCTAACCTAACCTAACCTAACCTAACCTAACCTAACCTAACCTAACCTAACCTAACCTAACCTAACCTAACCTAACCTAACCTAACCTAACCTAACCTAACCTAACCTAACCTAACCTAACCTAACCTAACCTAACCTAACCTAACCTAACCTAACCTAACCTAACCTAACCTAACCTAACCTAACCTAACCTAACCTAACCTAACCTAACCTAACCTAACCTAACCTAACCTAACCTAACCTAACCTAACCTAACCTAACCTAACCTAACCTAACCTAACCTAACCTAACCTAACCTAACCTAACCTAACCTAACCTAACCTAACCTAACCTAACCTAACCTAACCTAACCTAACCTAACCTAACCTAACCTAACCTAACCTAACCTAACCTAACCTAACCTAACCTAACCTAACCTAACCTAACCTAACCTAACCTAACCTAACCTAACCTAACCTAACCTAACCTAACCTAACCTAACCTAACCTAACCTAACCTAACCTAACCTAACCTAACCTAACCTAACCTAACCTAACCTAACCTAACCTAACCTAACCTAACCTAACCTAACCTAACCTAACCTAACCTAACCTAACCTAACCTAACCTAACCTAACCTAACCTAACCTAACCTAACCTAACCTAACCTAACCTAACCTAACCTAACCTAACCTAACCTAACCTAACCTAACCTAACCTAACCTAACCTAACCTAACCTAACCTAACCTAACCTAACCTAACCTAACCTAACCTAACCTAACCTAACCTAACCTAACCTAACCTAACCTAACCTAACCTAACCTAACCTAACCTAACCTAACCTAACCTAACCTAACCTAACCTAACCTAACCTAACCTAACCTAACCTAACCTAACCTAACCTAACCTAACCTAACCTAACCTAACCTAACCTAACCTAACCTAACCTAACCTAACCTAACCTAACCTAACCTAACCTAACCTAACCTAACCTAACCTAACCTAACCTAACCTAACCTAACCTAACCTAACCTAACCTAACCTAACCTAACCTAACCTAACCTAACCTAACCTAACCTAACCTAACCTAACCTAACCTAACCTAACCTAACCTAACCTAACCTAACCTAACCTAACCTAACCTAACCTAACCTAACCTAACCTAACCTAACCTAACCTAACCTAACCTAACCTAACCTAACCTAACCTAACCTAACCTAACCTAACCTAACCTAACCTAACCTAACCTAACCTAACCTAACCTAACCTAACCTAACCTAACCTAACCTAACCTAACCTAACCTAACCTAACCTAACCTAACCTAACCTAACCTAACCTAACCTAACCTAACCTAACCTAACCTAACCTAACCTAACCTAACCTAACCTAACCTAACCTAACCTAACCTAACCTAACCTAACCTAACCTAACCTAACCTAACCTAACCTAACCTAACCTAACCTAACCTAACCTAACCTAACCTAACCTAACCTAACCTAACCTAACCTAACCTAACCTAACCTAACCTAACCTAACCTAACCTAACCTAACCTAACCTAACCTAACCTAACCTAACCTAACCTAACCTAACCTAACCTAACCTAACCTAACCTAACCTAACCTAACCTAACCTAACCTAACCTAACCTAACCTAACCTAACCTAACCTAACCTAACCTAACCTAACCTAACCTAACCTAACCTAACCTAACCTAACCTAACCTAACCTAACCTAACCTAACCTAACCTAACCTAACCTAACCTAACCTAACCTAACCTAACCTAACCTAACCTAACCTAACCTAACCTAACCTAACCTAACCTAACCTAACCTAACCTAACCTAACCTAACCTAACCTAACCTAACCTAACCTAACCTAACCTAACCTAACCTAACCTAACCTAACCTAACCTAACCTAACCTAACCTAACCTAACCTAACCTAACCTAACCTAACCTAACCTAACCTAACCTAACCTAACCTAACCTAACCTAACCTAACCTAACCTAACCTAACCTAACCTAACCTAACCTAACCTAACCTAACCTAACCTAACCTAACCTAACCTAACCTAACCTAACCTAACCTAACCTAACCTAACCTAACCTAACCTAACCTAACCTAACCTAACCTAACCTAACCTAACCTAACCTAACCTAACCTAACCTAACCTAACCTAACCTAACCTAACCTAACCTAACCTAACCTAACCTAACCTAACCTAACCTAACCTAACCTAACCTAACCTAACCTAACCTAACCTAACCTAACCTAACCTAACCTAACCTAACCTAACCTAACCTAACCTAACCTAACCTAACCTAACCTAACCTAACCTAACCTAACCTAACCTAACCTAACCTAACCTAACCTAACCTAACCTAACCTAACCTAACCTAACCTAACCTAACCTAACCTAACCTAACCTAACCTAACCTAACCTAACCTAACCTAACCTAACCTAACCTAACCTAACCTAACCTAACCTAACCTAACCTAACCTAACCTAACCTAACCTAACCTAACCTAACCTAACCTAACCTAACCTAACCTAACCTAACCTAACCTAACCTAACCTAACCTAACCTAACCTAACCTAACCTAACCTAACCTAACCTAACCTAACCTAACCTAACCTAACCTAACCTAACCTAACCTAACCTAACCTAACCTAACCTAACCTAACCTAACCTAACCTAACCTAACCTAACCTAACCTAACCTAACCTAACCTAACCTAACCTAACCTAACCTAACCTAACCTAACCTAACCTAACCTAACCTAACCTAACCTAACCTAACCTAACCTAACCTAACCTAACCTAACCTAACCTAACCTAACCTAACCTAACCTAACCTAACCTAACCTAACCTAACCTAACCTAACCTAACCTAACCTAACCTAACCTAACCTAACCTAACCTAACCTAACCTAACCTAACCTAACCTAACCTAACCTAACCTAACCTAACCTAACCTAACCTAACCTAACCTAACCTAACCTAACCTAACCTAACCTAACCTAACCTAACCTAACCTAACCTAACCTAACCTAACCTAACCTAACCTAACCTAACCTAACCTAACCTAACCTAACCTAACCTAACCTAACCTAACCTAACCTAACCTAACCTAACCTAACCTAACCTAACCTAACCTAACCTAACCTAACCTAACCTAACCTAACCTAACCTAACCTAACCTAACCTAACCTAACCTAACCTAACCTAACCTAACCTAACCTAACCTAACCTAACCTAACCTAACCTAACCTAACCTAACCTAACCTAACCTAACCTAACCTAACCTGTTCTAATTTAATTTAATTTGGTAACCTAATTCTAATTTGGTTCTAATTTAATTTAATTCAATTTGTTCTAATTTAATTCTATTCTAACCTAATTCTAATTTGTTCTAACCTAATTCTAATCCCAATTTGTCTAATTTAACCTAATTTAATTCTAATTCTAATTTAATTTAATTTAAATCCTAACCTAATTTAATTTAATTCTAACCTTAATTTAACCTGGTTCTAATTTAATTTGGTTCTAATTTAACCTAATTTAATTCTAACCTAACCTAATTTAATTTAATTTAATTTAATTTAATTCTGTTCTAATTTAATTTAACCTAATTTAATTTGACCTTAATCCTAACCTAATTCTAATTTAACTAATTGGTTTCTAACCTAACCTAATTTAATTTAACTTTAATTCCAATTTAACCTAATCCCTAATTTGGTTCTGGTTCTTAACTAACTAATTCTTAACTCTAATTTGGCCCCACCTAATCCTCTAATTTAATTCCCAATTTGGGCTTAACCTAATTTGGTTCTAATTCTTAACCTAATTTAACCTTAACCTAATTTAATTTAATTCTAACTTTAACTTAACCTAACTTAATTTAATTTAATCTAATTCTAACCTAACCTAACCTAATTCTAATCTAACTTAACCTAACCTAACCTAATTTGGCCTAATTAATTCTAATTAACTTAACCTAACCTAATTTGTCTAATTTGGTTCTAATTCTAACCTGGTTCCTAATTTAATTTCCACCTAATTCTAATTTAACCTAACCTAATTTAATTTAACCTAACCTAATTCTAATTTGGCCCTAATTCCTAATTTAACCTAATTTCCAACCTAACCTAACCTAACCTAACTTTAACTTAATTTCTAATTCTAATTCTAACCTAATTCCTAACTCTAATTTAATTCTAATTTAATTTATTCTAATTTAATTTAATTTAATTTAATTTAATTTAATTTGGTTCTAATTTAATTTAATTAACCTAATTTAATTTAATTTAACTTAATTTAATTTAATGGTCCTAATTTAATTTAATTTAATTAATTTAACTCTAATTCTAATTTAATTTAATTTGGTTCTAATTTAATTTAACCTAACCTAACCTAATTAATTAATTAATTAATTAATTAAAATTAATTAATTAATTAATTAATTAATTAATTAATTAATTAATTAGGTTAGGTTAGGTTAGGTTAGGTTAGGTTAAGTTAGGTTAGGTTAGGTTAGGTTAGGTTAGGTTAAGTTAGGTTAGGTTAGGTTAGGTTAGGTTAGGTTAAGTTAGGTTAGGTTAAGTTAGGTTAGGTTAAGTTAGTTTAAGTTAGGTTAGGTTAGGTTAGGTTAGGTTAAGTTAGGTTAGGTTAGGTTAGGTTAGGTTAGGTTAACTTAGGTTAGGTTAAGCGGTTAGGTTAGGTTAGGTTAGGTTAGGTTAATTAATTAATTAATAATTAATTAATTAATTAATTAATTAATTAAAATTAATTAATTATTTAATTAATTAATTAATTATTTAATAATTAATTAATTAATTAAAATTAATTAATTAATTAATTAATTATTTAATTAATTAATAATTAATTAATTAATTAATTAATTATTTAATTAATTAATTAATTAATTAATTAATTAATTAATAATTAATTAATAATTAATTAATTAATTAATTAATTAATAATTAATTAATTAATTAATTAAATAATTTTAATTAAATAATTAAATAATTAATTAATTAATTAATTAATTAATTATTTAATTAATTAATTAAAATTAATTAATTAATTAATTAATTAATTAATTAATTATTAATAAATTAATTAATTAATTAATTATTAATTAATTAATAATTAAGTAATTAATTAATTAATTAATTAATTAATTAATTAATTATTAATTAATTAATTAATTAATTATTAATTAATTAATTAATTAATTAATTAATTAATTATTTAATTAATTATTAATTAATTAATTATTCATTTAATTAATTAATTAAAATTAATTAATTAATTTATTTATTAATTAATTAATAATTAATCAATTAATTAATTAATTAATTGTTAATTAATAAATAATTAATTAATTAATTAATTAATTAATTAATTAATAATTAATTAATTAATTTTTATTCATTAATTATATAATTAATTAAATAATTAATTAATTATTTAATTATTTAATAATAAATAAATTAATTAATAATTAATTAATTAATTAATTAATTAATAATTAATTAATTAATTAATTATAAGTAAATTAATTAATTAATTAAATAATTATTAATTAATTAATTAATTAATTAATTAATTAATTAATAATTAATTAATTAATTAATTATTAATTAATTAATTAATTAATTAATTAATTAATTGAAATTAATTAATTAATTAATTAATTAATTAATTAATTAATTAATTAGGTTAGGTTAGGTTAGGTTAGGTTAGGTTAAGTTAGGTTAGGTTAGGTTAGGTTAGGTTAGGTTAGGTTAGGTTAAGTTAGGTTAGGTTAGGTTAGGTTAGGTTAGGTTAGGTTAGGTTAAGTTAGGTTAGGTTAGGTTAGGTTAGGTTAGGTTAAGTTAGGTTAGGTTAGGTTAGGTTAGGTTAGGTTAGGTTAAGTTAGGTTAGGTTAGGTTAGGTTAGGTTAGATTAAGTTAGGTTAGGTTAGGTTAATTAATTAATTAATTAATTAATTAATTAATTAATAATTAATTATTTAATTAATTAATTAATTATTAATTAATTAATTAATTAATTATTAATTTAATTAATTAATTATTAAATTAATTAATTAAATTTATAAATTAATTAATTAATTAATTAATTAATTAATAAATAAATAATTAATTATTAATTAATTAATTATTAATTAATTAATTAATTAATTAATTAATTAATTATTAATTAATTAATTAATAATTAATTAATTAATTAATTAATTAATTAATTAATTTTAATTAATTAATTAACTAATAATTATTAGTTAATTAACTAATAATAATTAATTAATTAATTAATTATTAATTAAATAATGTATTAATTAATTTATTTATTAATTTAATTATTTAATTTATTAATTAATTAAATTATTAATTATTAATTAATTAATTAATTAATTAATTAATTAATTATTAATTAATTAAATAATTATTAATTAATTAATTAATTAATTAATAATTAAATAATTAATTAATTAATTTTAATTAATTTATTAAATAATTAATTAATTAATTAATTAAAAATTAATTTATTAATTAATTAATTAATTAATTAATAATTAATTAATTAATTAATTAATTAATTAATTAAAATTAATTAATTAATAATTAATTAATTAATTAATTAATTAAAATTAATTAATTAATAAATTAATAAATTGATTATTTATTAATTAATTAATTAATTAATAATTAATTAATTAATTAATTAATTAATAATTAATTAATTAGGTTAGGTTAGGTTAGGTTAGGTTAGGTTAAGTTACGTTAGGTTAGGTTAGGTTAGGTTAGGTTAAGTTAGGTTAGGTTAGGTTAGGTTAGGTTAGGTTAAGTTAGGTTAGGTTAAGTTAGGTTAGGTTAAGTTAGTTTAAGTTAGGTTAGGTTAGGTTAGGTTAGGTTAAGTTAGGTTAGGTTAGGTTAGGTTAGGTTAGGTTAACTTAGGTTAGGTTAAGCGGTTAGGTTAGGTTAGGTTAGGTTAGGTTAATTAATTAATTAATAATTAATTAATTAATTAATTAATTAATTAAAATTAATTAATTATTTAATTAATTAATTAATTATTTAATAATTAATTAATTAATTAAAATTAATTAATTAATTAATTAATTAATTAATTAATTAATAATTAATTAATTAATTAATTAATTAATTAATTATTTAATTAATTAATTAATTAATTAATTAATTAATTAATAATTAATTAATAATTAATTAATTAATTAATTAATTAATAATTAATTAATTAATTAATTAAATAATTTTAATTAAATAATTAAATAATTAATTAATTAATTAATTAATTAATTATTTAATTAATTAATTAAAATTAATTAATTAATTAATTAATTAATTAATTAATTATTAATAAATTAATTAATTAATTAATTATTAATTAATTAATAATTAAGTAATTAATTAATTAATTAATTAATTAATTAATTAATTATTAATTAATTAATTAATTAATTATTAATTTATTAATTAATTAATTAATTAATTAATTATTTAATTAATTATTAATTAATTAATTATTCATTTAATTAATTAATTAAAATTAATTAATTAATTTATTTATTAATTAATTAATAATTAATCAATTAATTAATTAATTAATTGTTAATTAATAAATAATTAATTAATTAATTAATTAATTAATTAATTAATAATTAATTAATTAATTTTTATTCATTAATTATATAATTAATTAAATAATTAATTAATTATTTAATTATTTAATAATAAATAAATTAATTAATAATTAATTAATTAATTAATTAATTAATAATTAATTAATTAATTAATTATAAGTAAATTAATTAATTAATTAAATAATTATTAATTAATTAATTAATTAATTAATTAATTAATTAATAATTAATTAATTAATTAATTAATTATTAATTAATTAATTAATTAATTAATTAATTAATTGAAATTAATTAATTAATTAATTAATTAATTAATTAGGTTAGGTTAGGTTAGGTTAGGTTAGGTTAAGTTAGGTTAGGTTAGGTTAGGTTAGGTTAGGTTAGGTTAGGTTAAGTTAGGTTAGGTTAGGTTAGGTTAGGTTAGGTTAGGTTAGGTTAGGTTAAGTTAGGTTAGGTTAGGTTAGGTTAGGTTAGGTTAGGTTAAGTTAGGTTAGGTTAGGTTAGGTTAGGTTAGGTTAAGTTAGGTTAGGTTAGGTTAGGTTAGGTTAGATTAAGTTAGGTTAGGTTAGGTTAATTAATTAATTAATTAATTAATTAATTAATTAATAATTAATTATTTAATTAATTAATTAATTATTAATTAATTAATTAATTAATTATTAATTTAATTAATTAATTATTAAATTAATTAATTAAATTTATAAATTAATTAATTAATTAATTAATTAATTAATAAATAAATAATTAATTATTAATTAATTAATTATTAATTAATTAATTAATTAATTAATTAATTAATTATTAATTAATTAATTAATAATTAATTAATTAATTAATTAATTAATTAATTAATTTTAATTAATTAATTAACTAATAATTATTAGTTAATTAACTAATAATAATTAATTAATTAATTAATTATTAATTAAATAATGTATTAATTAATTTATTTATTAATTTAATTATTTAATTTATTAATCAATTAAATTATTAATTATTAATTAATTAATTAATTAATTAATTAATTAATTATTAATTAATTAAATAATTATTAATTAATTAATTAATTAATTAATAATTAAATAATTAATTAATTAATTTTAATTAATTTATTAAATAATTAATTAATTAATTAATTAAAAATTAATTTATTAATTAATTAATTAATTAATTAATAATTAATTAATTAATTAATTAATTAATTAATTAAAATTAATTAATTAATAATTAATTAATTAATTAATTAATTAAAATTAATTAATTAATAAATTAATTAATTGATTATTTATTAATTAATTAATTAATTAATAATTAATTAATTAATTAATTAATTAATAATTAATTAATTAATTAATTAATTATTAATTAATTAATTAATTATTAATTAATTAATTAATTAATTGAAATTAATTAATTAATTAATTAATTAATTATAATTAATTAATTAATTGAAATTAATTAATTAATTAATTAATTAATTATAATTAATTAATTAATTAATTAATTCATTAATTCATTCATTCATTCATTCATTCATTAATTAATTAATTAATTAATTAATTAATTAATTAATTAATTAGGTTAGGTTAGGTTAGGTTAGGTTAGGTTAGGTTAGGTTAGGTTAAGTTAGGTTAAGTTAGGTTAGGTTAGGTTAGGTTAGGTTAGGTTAGGTTAAGTTAGGTTAGGTTAGGTTAATTAATTAATTAATTAATTAATTAATTAATTAATTAATTATTAATTAATTAATTAATTAATTAATTAATTAATAATTAATTAATTAATTATTAATTTAATTAATTAATTATTAAATTAATTAAATAAATAAATAAATAAATAAATTAATTAATTATTTAATTAATAAATAAATAATTAATTAATTAATTATTAATTAATTAATTATTAATTAATTAATTAATTAATTAATTAATTATTAATTAATTAATTAATTAATAATTAATTAATTAATTAATTAATTAATTAATTTTAATTAATTAATTAACTAATAATTAATTAATTAATTAATTAATTAATTAATAATTAATTAATTAATAATTAATTAATTAATTAATTAATTATTAATTAAATAATTTATTTATTTATTTATTAATTTAATTAATTAATTTATTAACTAATTAAATTATTAATTATTAATTAATTAATTAATTAATAATTAATTAATTAATTAATTAATTAATTATTAATTAATTAAATAATTAATAATTAATTAATTAATTAATTAATAATTAAATAATTAATTAACTAATTTTAATTAATTTATTAAATAACTAATTAATTAATTAATTAATTAATTAAAAATTAATTAATCAATTAATTAATTAATTAATTAATAATTAATTAATTAATTAATTAATTAAAATTAATTAATTAATAAATAAATTAATTAATTAATTATTTAATAATTAATTAATTAATTAATTAATTAATTATTTAATAATTAATAAATCAATTAATTAATTAATTAATTATTAATTAATTAATTAATTAATTATTAATTAATTAATTAATTGATTAATTAATTATTTATTTATTTATTAATTAAATAATTAATTATTAATTAATTAATTTATTTATTATTAATTAATTAATTAATTAATTAATTAATTAATTTTAATTAATTAATTAATTAATTAATAACGATAACGATAACTATAACGGTATAGTTATCGTTATCGTTATCGTCATCGTCATCGTCATCGTCATCGTCATCGTCATCGTCATCGTCAGGTTAGGTTAGGTTAGGTTAGGTTAGGTTAGGTTAGGTTAGGTTAGGTTAGGTTAGGTTAGGTTAGGTTAGGTTAGGTTAGGTTAGGTTAGGTTAGGTTAGGTTAGGTTAGGTTAGGTTAGGTTAGGTTAGGTTAGGTTAGGTTAGGTTAGGTTAGGTTAGGTTAGGTTAGGTTAGGTTAGGTTAGGTTAGGTTAGGTTAGGTTAGGTTAGGTTAGGTTAGGTTAGGTTAGGTTAGGTTAGGTTAGGTTAGGTTAGGTTAGGTTAGGTTAGGTTAAGTTAGGTTAGGTTAGGTTAGGTTAGGTTAGGTTAGGTTTGGTTAGGTTAGGTTAGGTTAGGTTAGGTTAGGTTAGGTTAAGTTAGGTTAGGTTAGGTTAGGTTAGGTTAGGTTAGGTTAGGTTAAGTTAGGTTAGGTTAGGTTAGGTTAGGTTAGGTCAGGTCAGGTTAGGTTAGGTTAGGTTAAGCGGTTGGGCTAGGTTAGCTTAGGTTAACCCTTTAAGGACCAAATTTATATCTACGTGTAGGAAAAATTTGATAATGAGTAAAATCAATTGATTGTATCGAACTTCATTGAAAGTAAACCTTAAGTTTCTACAAAACACATTTCTATAATATATTAATGTATTGGTTCAAAAATGGACCATTGGTCATTTTGACCTTGGAAAACCAATTTATTTCAGAAATGAATTTTTACATTGTTGTGCCTCTATAATCCTTATAAAATAACAAAACTTTCCTACAGATAACTTGTAAGCAATAGACAATACAGTATACAATACACAGCCATTTAGAATTGATGTTTTGATTGTGTTTTTCTTTACAGAAAGTACCTATTTTGTGTGAAACTCAATGAAGCAATTTCTTTCTTTATTTAAGCAAAGTGCAACATTGCATTTGCAGCAGTATGTGTAGTGCTGGAAAATTAATTATGTATACGAGGTGTGTCATTAAAGTTCCAGGACTGGTGTCCTAAAAGATGAATTTCAAACCCAAGCCACAAACCACCATATTTCCCCTTCAAAGTAATCCTTCTGGAGTATACAACTGCGCTCCCAACCCTCTACAGTCACTAATCTTTTTCTTACGTGCTTTTAAAATCATGTCCTCTGTTGCAGGTCGTTTAACAATGAGCGCTGAACAGCGAACAAACTTGAAGTTTTTGGTGCAGTTGGGGAAAACGCCGTCAGAAGCACTGGGTATGCTGCAAAAAGTGTACGGGGATGAGACAATGTCACGCTCACGTGTTTTTGAGTGGTGCAAGAGGTTCAAAGAGGGCCGGGAGGACGTGGAAGATGACCCCAGGAGTGGAAGACCCTCAACGAGCAGGAATGAGGCCAATGTTGAGCGTGTCAAGCAGATGGTGCGTGACGATCGTCGGTTGACTGTTCGAAAGATCGCAGATGAGCTTGGCATGAACCACAACAGCGTGTGGAAGATTATCACTGAAGATCTGGGCATGCGGAAAGTCTGTGCGAAGATGGTGCCGAGACTCCTGAACGATGACCAGAAGGGACGACGCATGCAGGTGTGTCAGGACATCCTCGAGCGTCTGGAAACTGAACCAGACTTGCTCAGGAGAGTCATCACCGGCGATGAGTCCTGGGTATTTGAGTACGACCCGGAGACCAAACGCCAGAGCCTTCAATGGAAGAGTCCGGCGTCGCCACGGCCGAAGAAAGCAAGGCAGTCCAGGTCCAGCTTCAAGGTCATGTTGATCGCTTTCTTCGATGTGAGGGGCATCGTCCACTGCGAGTTCTTGCCACAGGGCCAGACAGTCAACCAACATGTGTACAAAGAAGTACTGCGGCGTCTGCTTCGTGCAGTGCGCGAGAAGAGGCGGGAGTTGTGGCAGGGCAACTCGTGGCTGCTTCACCACGACAATGCGCCTGCTCACAATGCCCTGAGCATCAGAGAGTTCTTGGCCAAGAAGAACATCGCCGTGCTGGAGCAACCGCCCTACTCACCTGACCTCGCTCCGTGCGACTTCTTCCTCTTCCCCAAGCTCAAGGAGGTCATGAAGGGGACCCGTTTTGATGATGCGGACGACATCAAAAAGGCCGTGACGACGGAGCTGAGGAGCATCCCGCAAGAATCCTTCCAGCAGTGCATGCAAGCCTGGCAGAGAAGGATGGACAAGTGCATGCGGTGCCAGGGGGATTACTTCGAAGGAGATAACCTATAGTTTGTAGCCTGGATGTGAAATAAAACTTGTGTGGCACCAGTCCTGGAACTTTAATGACACACCTCGTATTTCTACTTTTTTTCCTAGATTAAGGCCCATGTAATGTGCGGGGATGACCAGAGTCTCAGTACCATGTGACTAACCCCCCCCCCCTTCCCCTCCTCTCCTCAGTGTCCTTTTGTCCTTGCTTTCCCCCCCCCCCTCTCAGCGTCACTGTGTTGACCACTTCTATAACAAAATTTACCCCGTGAATAAACGTAATTTCTCTTGCTTGGCCAGGTTATAGAGGCGAATTTTTCACCTAATCCCAGAGAATGGGGAGCCCTTAATACGATAAAATTAATTCTATAATGGTAAGGTCTTAAACCAGCTCAAACAAATCCCAGATAATTACGCCGCGCCAATGAGGTTGACGAATCTAATAAGTCTTCTTTGCTTCGCTGTCCTGTTACCCCTGTTGCTACGCAAGCCAGGAAGAGATACCAGACTTTGACTAATTCCCCAATTGATTTCAAAAGTCCATTGAATTAAACTTCTTAAAGTAACAACTTTAAAGTAAACAGTAACTTAATGATTCATATTTTTCATCCCTGAACTCACAACCTAGTCGCCCCCCCCCCCACTAAAAACAAAATTATAACTCTTAATAAATTTCCCCATTGGAAACCTTTATCCTTAGTTTCCCGCCGATTTCCTCACAAGCAAAGCCAGTCTCTCTCGGATTCTCCTCAGACCCTCTCGGATTCTCCTCAGATATTCCTGTTGATAAACGGTTTTCTGAGTGGATAGATATTCGCATTTTTTCGTTCTTTTTTGTTGGTTTTCTCCACGGGACTAGTGAAACCACCTGGTTCGAGATCACCGTGTGAGACTGTCCTCAGGTCTATACGTACTTTTTGGGTATATATTTGTTATTTATTTATTTATTCTCTGGTCTCCCCCACAACTCAGTAGTCGCGAAAATATCTCCATCGTAGTTTTTATGTAATTGAAGAATACGCTACCATTTATTTTGTATTTCTGAATTCCTTTCTTTTTATTATTATTATTCGGTTTATTCCATTATCAATTAAAAATCTATAAAAGTGTCAATATTTGTATTTCTTTTAATCCAGTGATAGGATTTGTAATTATCGTGTGCCACAAGGGAACATCACACCCCTTAGAGGGCACTAAATATGTGTTTGGCCTTCCTTTACAATTTGGTAGCTTGCAATGAGGTCTTTCCTTCGTCTCAACAATCTTGGGCCAGTGGCCAATTCCATCTTTTGTGATGTCAACACTTGGAATTGGTTTTGTTGCATGACCTCTCTTTTTTTTTTCCTCGTGCTCTGTCTCAAGACTGCTGGAGCGTGGTCTTCCCACACCGGGTCTTTTCAGGGGGTCTTTGTTTTGGCGTAGGAGAGAATATGCCACCTTCAACTTGAATGCCTGCAACTGAAGTTGCGATTTTTTGGACACCCCTATTGCACTAGCCTCCCTCCTGTAGAGAAGCCATGAATTTACTATTGTGACATCAACAAAGTGGAAAACAAGTTTATGGTAGTACTTGTGAGACCTTATGTGGATTCTATATAAGGCAATCAACGAATCCAGAAGATCAACCCCTCCCATTTCCTCATTATAGGTTTTGACTATTTTGGGGCAAGGAATTTCAACAATCTCCTTCCTTTTCTTGTCATTTTTTTTTTTTTTTTTTTTTTTTATGTAGGAAGGATACTGGCCAAGGGCAACAAAAATCTAATAAAAAAAAATGCCCACTGAAATGCCAGTCCCTAAAAGGGTCAAAGCAGTGGTCAAAAATTGGTGGATAAGTGTCCTGAAACCTCCCTCTTGAAGGAATTCAAGTCATAGGAAGGTGGAAATACAGAAGCAGGCAAGGAGTTCCAGAGTTTACCAGAGAAAGGGATGAATGATTGAGAATACTGGTTAACTCTTGCGTTAGAGAGGTGGACAGAATAGGAGTGAGAGAAAGAAGAAAGTCTTGTGCAGCGAGGCCGCGGAAGGAGGGGAGGCATGCAGTTAGCAAGATCAGAAGAGCAGTTAGCATGAAAATAGTGGTAGAAGACAGCTAGAGATGCAACATTGCAGCGGTGAGAGAGAGGCTGAAGACAGTCAGTTAGAGGAGAGGAGTTGATGAGACGAAAAGCTTTTGATTCCACCCTGTCTAGAACAGCAGTATGAGTGGAACCCCCCCAGACATGTGAAGCATACTCCATACATGGACGGATAAGGCCCTTGTACAGAGTTAGCAGCTGGGGGGGTGAGAAAAACTGGCGGAGACGTCTCAGAACACCTAACTTCATAGAAGCTGTTTTAGCTAGAGATGAGATGTGAAGTTTCCAGTTCAGATTATAAGTAAAGGACAGACCGAGGATGTTCAGTGTAGAAGAGGGGGACAGTTGAGTGTCATTGAAGAAGAGGGGATAGTTGTCTGGAAGATTGTGTCGAGTTGATAGATGGAGGAATTGAGTTTTTGAGGCATTGAACAATACCAAGTTTGCTCTGCCCCAATCAGAAATTTTAGAAAGATCAAAAGTCAGGCGTTCTGTGGCTTCCCTGCGTGATATGTTTACCTCCTGAAGGGTTGGACGTCTATGAAAAGACGTGGAAAAGTGCAGGGTGGTATCATCAGCATAGGAGTGGATAGGACAAGAAGTTTGGTTTAGAAGATCATTAATGAATAATAAGAAGAGAGTGGGTGACAGGACAGAACCCTGAGGAACACCACTGTTAATAGATTTAGGAGAAGAACAGTGACCGTCTACCACAGCAGCAATAGAACGGTCAGAAAGGAAACTTGAGATGAAGTTACAGAGAGAAGGATAGAAACCGTAGGAGGGTAGTTTGGAAATCAAAGCTTTGTGCCAGACTCTATCAAAGGCTTTTGATATGTCCAAGGCAACAGCTAAAGTTTCACCAAAGTCTCTAAAAGAGGATGACCAAGACTCAGTAAGGAAAGCCAGAAGATCACCAGTAGAGCGGCCTTGACGGAACCCATACTGGCGATCAGATAGAAGGTTGTCAAGTGATAGATGTTGAAGAATCTTCCTGTTGAGGATAGATTCAAAAACTTTAGATAAGCAGGAAATTAAAGCAATAGGACGGTAGTTTGAGGGATTAGAGCGGTCACCCTTTTTAGGAACAGGTTGAATGTAGGCAAACTTCCAGCAAGAAGGAAAGGTAGATGTTGACAGACACAGCTGAAAGAGTTTGACTAGGCAAGGTGCAAGCACGGAGGCACAGTTTCGGAGAACAATAGGAGGGACCCCATCAGGTCCGTAAGCCTTCCGAGGGTTTAGGCCAGCGAGGGCATGGAAAACATCATTACGAAGAATTTTAATACGAGGCATGAAGTAGTCAGAGGGTGGAGGAGAGGGAGGAACAAGCCCAGAATCGTCCAAGGTAGAGTTTTTAGCAAAGGTTTGAGCAAAGAGTTCAGCTTTAGAAATAGATGTGATAGCAGTGGTGCCATCTGGTTGAAGTAGAGGAGGGAAAGAAGAAGAAGCAAAGTTATTGGAGATATTTTTGGCTAGATGCCAGAAATCACGAGGGGAGTTAGATCTTGAAAGGTTTTGACATTTTCTGTTAATGAAGGAGTTTTTGGCTAGTTGGAGAACAGACTTGGCATGGTTCCGGGCAGAAATATAAAGTGCGTGAGATTCTGGTGAAGGAAGGCTTAAGTACCTTTTGTGGGCCACCTCTCTATCATGTATAGCACGAGAACAAGCTGTGTTAAACCAAGGTTTAGAAGGTTTAGGACGAGAAAAAGAGTGAGGAATGTACGCCTCCATGCCAGACACTATCACCTCTGTTATGCGCTCGGCACATAAAGACGGGTCTCTGACACGGAAGCAGTAGTCATTCCAAGGAAAATCGGCAAAATACCGCCTCAGGTCCCCCCAACTAGCAGAGGCAAAACGCCAGAGGCACCTTCGCTTAGGGGGATCCTGAGGAGGGATTGGAGTGATAGGACAAGATAAAGATATGAGATTGTGATCGGAGGAGCCCAACGGAGAAGAAAGGGTGACAGCATAAGCGGAAGGATTAGAGGTCAGGAAAAGGTCAAGAATGTTGGGCGTATCTCCAAGACGGTCAGGAATACGAGTAGGGTGTTGCACCAATTGCTCTAGGTCATGGAGGATAGCAAAGTTGTAGGCTAGTTCACCAGGATGGTCAGTGAAGGGAGAGGAAAGCCAAAGCTGGTGGTGAACATTGAAGTCTCCAAGAATGGAGATCTCTGCAAAAGGGAAGAGGGTCAGAATGTGCTCCACTTTGGAAGTTAAGTAGTCAAAGAATTTCTTATAGTCAGAGGAGTTAGGAGAGAGGTATACAGCACAGATAAATTTAGTGTGAGAATGACTCTGTAGTCGTAGCCAGATGGTGGAAAACTCGGAAGATTCAAGAGCGTGGGCACGAGAGCAGGTTAAGTCGTTGCGCACGTAAACGCAGCATCCAGCTTTGGATCGAAAATGAGGATAGAGAAAGTAGGAGGGAACAGAAAAGGGGCTACTGTCAGTTGCCTCAGACACCTGAGTTTCAGTGAGGAAAAGAAGATGAGGTTTAGAAGAGGAGAGGTGGTGTTCTACAGATTGAAAATTAGATCTTAGACCGCGAATGTTGCACAAGTTAATGAAGAAAAAGTTGAGGGGGGTGTCAAGACACTTAGGGTCGTCGACGGAAAGGCAGTCCGACCTGGGGACATTTATGGTCCCCTCCCCAGATGGGGACTCCGAGGCTGGTGTAGGAGTCGCCATGATTTTAAAATTTTTTGAGTGAAGGGTGTGTGTGTTATTAGGTGCTTGTAGTTTTGTGTGGAGGAAGAGAGTTGTCTTTAGAGGGCAGGCTGTGACTACCCCCTTGTGTTGTGAGACACAAAGGGAAACGTTCAGTGAGGTCACAGCTGGGTTTAATGATAAGTTCACAGCACCCCCTGAACAGTGTTTTAGACCTCACTGGGAGTAATTATCGTTTCGGCAGGTGTCTACTGCCTCCTCCTCTTACATGTTCCCAAAGGTTGAGCAGATGAAAAGCTTGTGAGGAGAGTCACACAACGATTGTCTACCCATTTCATTGCACGTAACTCTACTCCATCGTAAGTTGTGCTTACCTCTACATGAGACCCCCTTTGCTTTTTCAACATTTCCTTATCTGTAGGCAGAACATTTCCTATCCCTTTCAGTCTGTTTTGTCTCACAGTACCCAGAGAGTAGATCTGCTTCGTTGCTAAATGAGCCATTAGTTTAGGAGATGTGAACCAATTGTCATGGTATAACAAATGGTTTGCATTTACTGGGATTGTGCGCGCCAACTGCAGAACTATATTGGATGATGGACCCAGATCCGGTTCACCTTGGACTGGCTTTAGGGGCCCATCATAAACATGCAAGTCATTCAAGATCCCAGAGGTATCACACAAAGCAAATACCTTGAAACCCCATTTGTGTGGTTTGGATGGGATGTACTGCTTTAGGTAAGAATTTCCTTTCAAGGGAACAATCATTTCATCAATGCAGCACATTTGTTGCATTGGGATGCTGCGAAATTTTGATTGCAAATGGTCAAGTACTGGGCGAACCTTGAAAAGCCTGTCAGCATTGGGACCAGTCCTGTCAGGTGCCTGAGTGTTGTCATTGAAATGTAGAGAGCTTTTTATTTCTTCCCATCGCCTTCTACTGAAAACTTTGGATACGGAATCGAATTCCAGCACCCCACTCCAATAAAGCCTAGTGTTAGATATTTTGAACAAGGACATAAGAAAGACAGTCCCTAGAAATTGTTCCAACTCATCTTTATCCAGCTTCAGAGGCTTGTTTACATTTTGTTGTGTTGCATACAAATTGCTTTGTGTCACAATCAACTTTAAACCTGCCTCCATAGAACTGTGACGTGTCCATATCTGAGGAAACAGAATGACCCACTGGTACATTTTTGAACCATTTAAAAACACCTTTTTACATTACAGTAATATAATCCAAAGTCAGGCCAACATTATAAACACATTCTACTGAATATATGGGATATATCATCATTTTTGTAGTGACCTGGCTTACCTATGAGTCGTCCAAAAAAATCGTTGAAAACGGAGGATCAGTCACTACGTCCTCCCCCTCTGGTGGTCACGAGTCAACTGCTGTTACACAGAAACGAGAGCTTTTTTTCCACATATCGTGTGAGTGATGTTTTCTGATGTGGTGCAAAAATGTACCGCCGGACGGACACGCCTCTACGAGGGAATTTCATCCAAGGAAAAGCACGCTTTTGAAGTGGTTCATAATTGTTCCAATGGTCCTTATAGGGTTAAGCGGTTGGGTTGGGTTAGGTTAGATTAACACGTTTACCGCCGTATGTACCACCGATGGTACATTTCGTACCTTCAGTAACCGCCACATGTACCACCGGTGGTACATTAATGAGTTTTTTTTTCCTTCCTTTTCAATCAGTATTTCTAACAATACAATAATTAATAATTAATCCCTGTCAATTATGCAATCAACACTGTGAATTTGATGGTCTGAATTCAGGGTGAGTAGTTTTTCCTTTAACTTTGCTGTCACGCCAGCCTTTCTACCAACCATTTGAGATGCTCCATCTGTTGTCAGACTCACAGTTTTCTTCCAGTCAACACCTATCCTATCAAGTGCACCAGTCAAACTCACAAATATATCATCCCCTGTTGTTGTTCCTTTCATTGGTACTAATTCCACAAATTCTTCACTTACCTGCATATTTTCATCAACACCACGTATGAACGCTGCTGCTAGTTGAGCTATGTCAGTAATGTCTGTACTTTCATCGATTGCTACAGAAAATGCTACAAATTTAGCAACTTTTTCTTTGAGCTGACTATTAAGATTTTCTGACAGTTCATTTACTCTTTCTGCAACTGTATTTCTTGAAAGGCTTATGTTTGCAAATGATCTACGTTTTTCGGGGCAAATATCTTCTGCGGCCGTCGTCGTGCATTTCTTTATAAAGTCCCCTTCTGAAAATGGTTTCGATGACGCAGCTATTTCCCGTGCAATCCTATAACTTGCCCGTACTGCAGTGTCGCTGGCTTCGTGAACACGCTGATACACTGACTGCTGCCTTTTGAGAGACTGTTCTAGCGTCTTTACTTTTTCTTCGCAAAGTTTTCCACTATACACATCATACTTTGAAGCATGAGTGCTTGTGTAATGTCGCCGAATGTTATATTCTTTTGACACCGCTATAATTTGGTTGCAAATCAAACAAGTTGGTTTTCCATTCACTTCAGCAAAAAATAAAGATATTTTCCACTTTTCCTGCATCACACGATGTTCTTCAGTAACTGTTCGCTTCTTGGAAATCATGATGAGATGATGTGCAGTAAGAGTCGCGCCAAAATCTGACGCTGTGACGCTCTCGAAGGACAAAGCAGGACTCGAGTCGGAGGCCGATTCTCGGTGAGACGGAGGAATGACGAGTTATGGTCACGTCTAACACGTGTATATTACGGAGCAGGGCCCGTACGACTACGTGTATTCTCGTCACCTGTAGTCACTGGCTTTGGAACGCAGTCCACGAGACGAAATGGTCACATGATTTACGTAAAAATATATGAGAATAATTCGTTCACTACAAAACACGATAGAAAACTTGAAGCAGATGGTAAAGTTCCTGCTGGTGACATTGTGTTTGCAATCACTTACTTTAATTAAGAAAAATACTTTTAACAATAACACACACACACACACACACACACACACAGAGAGAGAGAGAGAGAGAGAGAGAGAGAGAGAGAGAGAGAGAATGTTGGCGGGTGGCGGCGAGCCGGACACACACACACGCGCACACACTTGACGAGGTTGGGAGTTACTATACCACAGAGGAACGTCACCGCCCAAAAAATATAATAGTATCTTTATATCTTTATATAATGACTTTAAAATGCAAAGGGCTGGCTGGCTTAATCATTCCTGTAAAAAGACCAACTGTAAGACTGAAATATGAGACGTGCCGCGGGCCGCACGTAGTAGTGTGGCGGGCCGCATGCGGTCATTTCGGATATCAATTAGTTCCTCTTCTTCGTGAGTGCTAAGTTGAGGCTTGTGTAAGGGATCGAGCACCAATGGATTTCTCAGCCAATCATAACTTTCAGTAGATATATTTGAAAAGTATTTTTCAATGCTCCTTTCTAGACTTGTAAGGTGGTCTGTAATGAGTGGAACAATGTCTGTGTTGTTTGCTGCAGCAGTCTTTTGAAACATGTCAATATTACCTTCACTTGACCTGTCTTTCCAAACCTTGATTTTTTCTTTCATTGACTGCATTTTATCAGTGCATGTTAACATATTTTCATTTCTCCCTTGCATACTTAAATTCACCTTGTTCAAATGCTCAAATATATCTGCCAAATAACATAATTTTGCATTCCAAATTTCGTCGGCCAGTAATTCGCAGAATTCTGTTTTCTCTTCCAGAGCAAAGAAAAGAAGAATTTCCTCTCTTAGTTCATGCACACGGGATAACGCTCTGCCTCTTGACAATGACCGAACTTCCGTGTGGAGGAGAAGACCTTCGTGGGCAGATCCCATTTCTTCGCAAAGACTGGAAAATAATCTTGACTGCTTTGGTCTACTTTGAATAAAGTTCACCATTTTCACGACATTATCAAGAACAAATTTTAAATCTTGTCCAAGTGGTTTAGCAACAAGAGCTTCACGGTGCAAGAAACAATGTGTGGTAATCAGAAATGGATTTTCCTTCTTCACTAAAGACACAAAACCCTTTACTGACCCCACCATTGATGGACAACCATCTGTGCCAATTCCTACACATAATTTCCATTTAAGTCCATTTCTACCAAATATTCTGTCACTGTAGAAAATATTTCCTGTCCTGTTGTTTGACTTAGTTCTTTGCAGCACAAGAATTGCTCGGTTATTTTCTTATCATCAATGAAACGCATCAACACAAGTAACTGAGGTTTCCCTCCAATATCTGTTGATTCGTCCGCTTGTAAGGCAAACGTTTTATCTTTCACCAGTTCGCACACACTTTTCTCAATGTCAGATGACATATCCTTGATTCGTCTGCCAATCGTATCGTTTGAGAGAGGAATTTTTTTCACTTCTTTTTCAGCCTCGTCCCCAAACAAAGTTTTCACTACAGAACAGCAAGCTGGAAGAAAATAGGATTCTGCAATTGAATGGGGTCTCATTTCTTTTACTGATTGTTCTGCTACTAAGTAGCTTGCTTTCTGTGCCTTTTCTGCTACCTTCACTTTTTTCTCAAACCCAAGACTTTGTTGTTTGTTTTCTTTCAAGAGTCTCTTAAAGTAATATATAGGTTTCTGTGTCAGGTGACGATGCTTAGTTGATAAATGTCTCTTCATTTTCTGTGGAGTCATACATTCATTTGATAACTCCAAGCCACAAACAACACATTTTGGTTTAGGGCCATTTTCGCTATCACAGCAAGTGAATCCAAGTCCAAGGTAAAAGACCCTTTCCTTCACCCTCCTCCCTTAACAAAATTCCAAATTAATATTGTCAGCTTTTTGTGAGAGAGAGAGAGAGAGAGAGAGAGAGAGAGAGAGAGAGAGAGAGAGAGAGAGAGAGAGAGAGAGAGACATTGTATATCAATATGCATTTCCTTGTAACCAAAAATTTCCAGGACACATTCTCAAAAACACACAAAACATTTTGCATCAAACACAACATATAACAAAACAGACATAATAATAATAGATCACCATCACCACAAATACAGCCATCAACAACCACCATCAGACCTCCAGCCAATGACAGCCATACTTTACAACCAGGGGCATTTCGTCAGCCAATGAGGAAACTTTCTTGCTCGTGTCTCGGCAGGAGGTCCGATTGTGTGTGTCGCTGACCGTAGACAGGCAGGCAGATAGACAAGCAGGCAGACAGGTGGATAGATAGACACAATAATCAATACTTGCAGAGGTAAGGAAACAAATTGGCACAATGAGGAGGAAGTAATAGAAGATAAGGAAAAAGGAAAAAATTTTGAATACTTGTAATTTTGTCTACCTGCTTTTCTCTATCACCAAAATATATTAACAAGTACTTACCACCTCTAATGGGCTTGTAAAGGTCAAAGGGAGCATAGAAGGTGTCTGTGATGGGATGCTCTTTCACCTTCTCCTCCTGGCAACAAAGAAAACATTGACAGCACAAGAAAGGTTGGTGCAGTAAGCACGTCAGGATTTAAAGCAGAAAACTTGCAAAGAACACTGTACTGGCAAAACTTACATCAAAATAAGCCACAGTATTTGGCAGGAGAGAGGCCACAAATTTGAGGGCCTGCGACGACACAGAATTGGCAATGCCTGCGTTGATGTTGATGTCATACCCAGCAAAGAACCCTGATGATTGCAGTGCCAGGCCATACTTCTCAATAATGCCCTGTGTGGGGAAGAGAGAAAAGATGATAAGAGGGTGCATACAATACCAAACAGTTTCTATCTAGTGTGTGTGTGTGTGTGTGTGTGTGTGTGTGTGTGTGTGTGTGTGTGTGTGTGTGTGTGTGTGTGTGTGTGTGTGTGTGTGTGTGTGTGTACATACACAATCCAGACAAAGACCTATTTAATATAACTTTTCTTGAATGAATAAAGTTTTAGAAAGGAGACTGCAGGGAAGAAATGAAGAGATATGAAGAAAGAGAACAGTGATATTGGGATGGATGTGAGGAGGAGGCAAGGAGGAGGTTAGGATGAGTGTCCGGCCCACACCTGAGGCTCTTGACCACTATCTCCTGCCTCCTCTCCTCTCTCCTCACTTCATCTCCCTCTTCCTGATCCTGTTGATGGTTTTAACTATTATATTAGAATACCTGGCCAAG
>NW_026973696.1:790000-825000 GCF_035594125.1 Scylla paramamosain | reverse complement strand
CACACACACACACACACACACCTCAGGTGTGAAGTAACTCGAGACACGAGACCTTCCTCGTACAAGTTAATTTAGTGAATACTTCCAAATCATTGTTTTTATTGTGGTATGGTGGTGTAAAAAAAGCTAACATTACTAGCCATAAACAGGGAGTATGCAGGGCAAAGCCCCCCTGGGTTCTTTAGGTTACATAACGTTACGTTGTGTTGGGTTAGGTTACGTTCGGTTCTCGGGTAATGTAAAGTTTGGTTAGGCTGGGTAATTTTTGGTTAAGTTAGGTTAATGAAGGAGGTCCATGGAGGGAAAAGCCCCCATGGGTAGTTTAGCTTAGGTTAATGACCTTAAGAGTGTTCTGAAAAACACCAAAGTTCATGTGGTTAGACTAGAAATTTTCTGTTTTCATAACATTCTATTTCTCATTCTTACATTTTCAGGAATGTGAAAAATGATTCATTCACACACACACACACACACACCTCAGGGAGACATTAACCTAACCACCAATGCCACCAACCAAGTAGCACTCATGAAGGAATGTGGTCCCAGGATGACAAAGCTTATGGTTTAGTGAAAATGGGTTCCCAGTTGTTCATTCCTGTTGCCATGCCTGGCAACTAGCATAGGCAACTTATGGGCTAAGCCACCCCAGGACCCCAATCCTACACAAGTACCCTAATGAGACACCTCACTACACGCTGGGCTTATGGCTTAGTGAAAATGTGTTCCCAGTTATTAATTTCTGTTAGTTATGCTTATAAAGACTTGACACATTGCTTCTGGCACTGCTTTTAATTGCTTTGTGTCACAGTGAAAGGGTTAAAGATCACCCATTGCTGGGGCACAACCAGATCCAACTCCAAACCCCAACCTGTAGTTATCAGTCAACACATCTTGCCATGTAGTCAGGGTTAATCAGCTAGCCTTGACAAGTCTAAAAAAAACATTATATAAAGTCCTAAAACTGAGAAATAAACAGAATAGGAAATCAGAATAAACATACACTCACCTCTCGGCAGGGGTGGTGGGGAGGAGGAGGAGGAGGAGGAGGAGGAGGAGGAGGAGGAGGAGGAGGAGACAGACAGACATTAAGGTAACCACCAACACCACCACCAGCACCACCAAGCTAAGCAGGTAGCACTCATGAAGGAATGTGGTCCCACGATGACAGAGCTTATGGTTTAGTGAAAATTGGTTCCCAGTTGTTCATTCCTGTTGCCATGCCTGGCAACTAGCATAGGCAACTTATGGGCTAAGCCACCCCGGGACTCCAATCCTACACAAGTACCCTAATGAGACACCTCACTACACGCTGGGCTTATGGCTTAGTCAAAATGGGTTCCCAGTTATTAATTTCTGTTTCAGTTATGCTTATAAAGACTTCACACATTGCTTCTGGCACTGCTAATTGCTTTGTGTCACAGTGAAAGGGTTAAAGATCACCCATTGCTGGGCCACAACCGGATCCAACTCCACACCCCAACCTGTAGTTATCACTCAACACATCTTGCCATACACTACCAAATTAATAACCTTATACAAAGGAGAAGGAGGGAATGAGAGAAGAGACAACACTACAGTCCAGCCTAACAAATGCCTAGCAAAACGTTCACCTCAAAAAAAAAAAAAAAAATCCAAAATATACAAATATCTGTTCTAAGTTATTCCTCAATTTAACTCCACACTGAGGCACCTTAACCTTAACCTTTCCACTCACCGCGGGGAAAGCGTAGCTGAAGGAAGGGAAACGAAAAAAACGTCACATTTTCAAGCCAAGGCGTACCTTAAAGCGACTCCCTACGTGACTCCATAGTGCAAGAGACCAGTGGCTTAAATATTATAGGATTTTCTTTCTTATAATTATTTTACTGCTCATCTGTGGCCCTTTCTCGTATTTTTCCCATTATTGATTTCTCATGTTCTTATTTTGCAATGCCTTAGCTGTAAATGATGAAGCAATCCAATTATATACATGAATTTGTGTCACTTGAAGCGAACCTACATGACCCACCAAGAGACCGCGGGCTTATATATTCTAGGATTTTCTTTCTTATAATTATTTGAGCGCTCATCTCTGGTCTTTTTCGTATTTTTTCCAGCATTAATTTCTCATGTTCTTATTTTGCAATGCCTTAGCTGTTATTATATTAAAGTATTATTTATCTACATATGAGTATTACTGTAAATGTGTGCCATTCGAAAGAAGTATGTGCTCATATGTAAACAAGACCTGACAACAACAATTTAAACTCCATGGACCCAACTCCAAACACTCAGGAGGAACCAAACTGGTCAAATGATGAAACAGTGCGTTTGGTTAACATCATGGCATAAAAACAATGTATAGTAAAGGGACGGTTTCACGCTTCCCTGACCCATGCAGATAAGAAACCTGCATGGGAAGACCTTATGAACTGTAAATGCATGCCTGCAATTTACATGTGAAAAGAACTGAAGAACAAGTTGTAAACTTGTCAAGTGCTGTCCCACTCACGGAAGAAGATTGCCAATATCAACAAAGAGCAGAATCAATCAGGTAAGTTTATATTTGTTTATTTATTTAAGGTTAGGTTAGGTTAGGCTAAGATAGTTCAAAGTACCAAAAATAATAATTGGTAAGATTAACAAAGAAAGGTGGTGCGATATCCTAACCTACCCTAACCTAGTTTAACCTAACCTAACCTTCCCTGAGATAGATAAAATCAATAGTAGTAGTGAAAATGCCACCAGGGTCACTATGCTCCAGAATAAACGCTACTCTCTCACAACTCTCTTGTCCCCTAACAAAAAGCATATAACACACACACACACACACACACACATCTCACTAAATGAAATAGAAAAGCTTCATAAACATAATTTGACCTTCAATGACCTTTCATTCTGGGTCTGCTGAGGTCAAAACAGCAATACATCTGACTTTGAATGACCTTGTGTCCTGGGTCTTGCTGAGGTCAACATATACCAACATAAATAAATACCTCTAAATAAATAAATTTCATGCAACTTGACCTTAAATGATCTGTATTCTGGGCCATACTAAGATCATTTTGCAAGATTTCAATGAATATACCTTTTTCCTGTGTCTGTTCTCTACCTAATCATGTGTGTGTGTGTGTGTGTGTGTGTGTGTGTGTGTGTGTGTGTGTGTTTTCACCTGCTTGAAATCATAAACTGAGATTGCAAGGCTATACATCTATTAAGTCCATTTAAAATACCAGCTATTCTTAGTATAAATTTATGTTACAATGGTTGTTGATGTGTTTCCTACCCCCTTGCTATTTCCTCTTGTTTGCCTTGTGTCCAGAAACAGCAGGTCTTCTCTGTTCTCTTGTTGTCTATGGGTTATTCAAATTATAAACATTACTGTCTATTTTCCTTCTTCTTCCTCTCAGTTCCTTCTTGTTTCTTTCAATTCTCCTTCCTTTTTTATCTTATGTTTGTCAATATCAGCCTTTCTTGTGTTCTTATGGCCTTTTGTTCATTATTTGGGCTACAGTATTATAATAAATTAATAATTCAATAATACTACCATATATTTAGGAAGGGAGCCCTGAACTGTTCCATGCATTCAGAAACACACAGCTTAAACCGAACCACACTTTCAGAACAACTGTACGAGCTCCGCAAGACAAGCCTGGCCCGGGTGATCTGCAACGACAGTGAACGCAAGCTACGGTACGTCCAGCCCAAAGTAATGCTGGAGGCCGACTCTTTCCTGTAAGTAATAATGCCTTGTCACTGTTGCCATTGCTATTTAGTGACCCAAGGAGTGAATGAATATGAATAAGAAAACTTTTGAAGATAGGCTAGTATGTCTAACCTCACCATTCTCCCCCTCATGGACTTAACCAATTTAACCACTCACTTTCTTATCTAGGGCCTCCTGTATGGAACTCTGTGCCTCTCCAAATTCAGGATGTACCCTCTATCACCACATTTAAAACAAAATTTTAAAATCTGATCTTAGCTACCTACTAATTTGAATTATTACCTCATTCTAAAGCAATAGTGTATGCAGACTCTTCTTCTTATCATATCTACCACACTACTTTAAACCTCTGCTTTAAAAAGGCTAACTACAACAGACACATTAAACCTCACTATGTATATATCTCCTAAATGTGACTTAGTTATTAATAAATGTTCAAATGTTCTCTCTCTGTTTCCTTATTTTAAATCAGATGAAAAAGGAGCCACTGAGGTGCTGGTCCTTAACCACAAATTAAAATAACAAGAAGAAGCATCGGCCAAGAAGAGATTACGCGTGGAAAGAGGAAGGATTGGGGCTCGGCTCACGGCAACAGCACCCGTGTGTGCGTTCTTGGGCCGTTCCGGATCTGTGGACTTCCGGCGAGCAAATCCCTTCTTTTAAAGCTTGGTGTTGACTGACCTCTGACAACCTGACTGGTGGTGAGTCCATTCCAGACTATTCCAGTCACCCACCACTCTTTCTGACAACCAATTCCTCCATACCTAACTGTCACAAGCCTCACTCCACTACCACACAGGGTCAAGCAGAGGTCACTACGAGGGTAAAGGTCAATTTTAAGGCCGTATAATTTCAAAGTATAATCACGGAGTACCACAATAAAAATACAAACACAATCTCTTCAAATCATAATGGGTGAACAAACTCACACACACACACACACACACACACACACACACACACACACACACACAAGCCAGACATGAACAACACCACCACTGGTCATTGCTTGTTTGAGAGCAGAGATAAAATACTGGACAATTTCTTGACTTGGTAATGCTGCATCCGCCATCTGAGGTCCATTCCTGCAGTCACTGACAGCTGCACTCAGCTAAGTGGAGGAAAGGAAAGTCTGAGTGTGATGCAGGTGGTGGTGGTGGTGGTGGTGGTGGTGTGGTGTGGTGTGGTATATTGGTGTTGATAGATGAAAAGAATTAAAGTCAAAGGAAATTATCAGAAAAAATAAGAGAAGAAGAGAATGTGGAAGATCTGAGAGACACAACAAGCACAACAGACCATTCAGGGCAAGACAGAACAAAAGGTGTTTTACTGACTATACAACAAGCATGACAGACACAGGACAATGGAGGACAGGCAAGTCTACCCCTTGAAGCACAGCAACGCAGAACAAGGAAAAAAAAGCACAACAGCTTCTCAGTCAGGACAAAACAGAAGAACAGCACACCATTTCTTCCTCTGTGCCAGAAAACATTGTAAAGCAGCCACGTTTCAGACCAGGCCAGGCACAGATGTACTGAACCAATAGCAAACCACAGACACACACAAGCCAACTAACACACAAACACACAAACATATATTATTTAGAGCCATGCACATAAACAAACACAAATATTAAGTTATGTTGCTTGAATTTTTTTTTTTTAGGCATGCAATAAAATTATTAAAGATGCTGTTTGCAAAATACTAAGCACAATGTAACTATACACAAAAATTTATGATGCATTGGTTAAGACCTGTAGTGTGTGTGTGTGTGTGTGTGTGTGTGTGTGTGTGTGTGTGTGTGTGTGTGTTTGTAATTACTTTGAATATAACTTTATGTCAAACTTCATTGAATTCACCAAATAAATAAATATTCATAAAATATCAAACTTCCTTTTAACTCCAATAAAAATCCCAATATTAACAAGAAAATCAGGTTAGACTTTCTGGTACATTCTGAAACAAGTCTGGCCACACCTCCACTACTTCCCAAAGTCTCTAGTTGAAGAGACACAGGTTTTCAAGAGAGTTTTTTTATGGTTCTTCTGACAGATACACAACATTTCTACAGTATCAACAGGAGAAACTCTCTGTGGCCTCGGAAGACAGTGACTGAGAGCACAGCAACCCTCAACATATATACGTACTCACCGGTCAACTATGAAGGCCACCAGGGTACACAACAGGGCCGTAATGTGCAACTACAGAGGGGCATCTCCAATGGTGGTGGTGGTGGTGGTGGTGGTCACATATCCTGGTATCTGTATAGAAAGAAAGAGATTAGATTCACTGGCTTGAATTATGGAATAGTGAAAGACTATAAATAAATAAATATAATCCTTTGCTTTGTTGGGTAGCAAGCTGTTTTATAAAAGCAAGTTTCTCATTAGCTTTGACTTTTGTTGAACATGCATGCAAGGTAACAAGGCCTGTGGATTTCAAGGTAATGGAACACCTCACAACAACACTAGAACAATGCCTCACCTATCCACCTGCAGCCACATCACAGTGTCTCTCCCTCATAGGTGATGGCAGCAGTGGTGGTGGTGGTGGGAGGAGGCAAGGAAGCAAGGGACCGATGACTGGGAAAGGAGAGGTGAGTCCCTTGAAGCTGCAGGACGGGGCGTGCATCTGTGTGGGAGGTGAGACGGTGGGTGAGAGAGGGAGTGGGCACGTGGGAGAGAGAGAGTGTGTTCTATGGCAAGTTATATACAGGTTTTCAAGGGTGTTTTTGTGTATCATAGGGAAAATAAACATACATACATACATACATACATACATACATATATACATACATACATTTTCCTCTCCCAAGCACCTCTCTTCTCTCCTCCTCTTCCCTCTTCCCCTGTACATACATACACACATACATTTTCCTCTCCCAAGCACCCCTCTTCTCTCCTCCTCTTCCCTCTTCCCCTGTCTCATACAAATAGGTAAATACACATAGATAGAGACAGAGATATTAGCACAATGTAAAGCACACAGCATATTTCAGAAAACTAATATAATTATCAAACAAATAGCTATTACAGTAAACACACTACACACACACACCTCAGGCAGCAATTCCTGGAAGAAGAGAGCAAAGAATAGTATGCCAGCCACAGCAACAGTGAGTGCGTGGACAGCCATGGCCACCAACCAGCCAGTACTTCCCCAGCAGAAGAACGCAGCCCCCACAGTCAACCCAGTGGTGAAGCCTGTGCCCAATATTCTTTATCATGACTCTCTCTCTCTCTCTCTCTCTCTCTCTCTCTCTCTCTCTCTCTCTCTCTCTCTCTCTCTCTCTCTCTCTCTCTCCCTCTCTCACCATTGGTTGGTGGCCTGTACAGCAGACACCCAGTCGTCATGGTGGAGGGATTTTCTCCAAGTACTGTACCTCCACCACTCCCTCCAGGCTCCTCCCACTTTCCTCCAGCCACACCATAAGCTTGATGATTAGCAGCTGTTCCTCTATACCACAAGCTTCACTCTGGGCAGCTCTCTGGAGGCCTCCGAACCTGTGGGTGTGAGGTTAGGTTAGTTTAGGTTGGTTAGGTGACTGGCAAAGGTAAATGTCAGCTGTTGCAGGAGCATCACTTTTCTGTGTGGCTGGTGTTGATGCTGAATGAGGTCAGGATGCAGGTGGGAGCTGTGTTGGGGACGTGGCCTGCTGGCTGGCACCCCTCATGCCTGTGGGTGTGTGCGACAGTGGGGTGAGGCCGTGCCCTAACAACCTGGCCTCCTTCCTGCCGAACAACACCCGGTGCTCCTAAGACCTGACGGGAGATGTGCTGGCAACAGAAATGTAAGTGAAGATCTGTGCTGGGAAAACTTCTTGCAGCTTCACTTCAGACCACTGGTATCTCAGAAGAAGCTGCACTCTGTGTTGTGTCTGATGAGGCTTTACCTGTGAATGGAACCTTACAGCAAAGTATTGGTGAGTCAGATGCAGCTATACCTGTCAGTGGAACATCTCAACACACCACTGATAAGTCTGGTGAGGAAGTTATACCTGTCACTGGAACTTCAGAACTGCTCAAAATACTGAAGAACTGAAATCTGTCATTGGAATATCATAGTGGAATAATACATTAGTGGAGAAAAATAGTGGATTCAGCAGGAGGAATAATATAAATAGACCAGACCAGCAGGAATAATATAAATATAGACATTATACCAGACAAATAGACAGTAGAAAGCCAGACCAGCAGAAGGAATAATCTATCTCTGTTCCTCTTGCACACACAGACTAACACTTTCATCCTTTCTACTTTATAATCACAGAATCTCTCTCTCTCTCTCTCTCTCTCTCTCAATATCACCCTGTCATGCCTCTCCCCTCTCTGCCTTACCTGTGATCCTTCTGGTGACTGTGTGGGCAGGCAGCCTGCCTGGCGCTGCCCTTGGCAAACCAGCTGTTTTCCAGCACCACCACCATCTCACTGATGTGTACCAGCTGGTCGGGCACCATCACACCTGGAAGCAAGTCAGCGAGTCAGTAGGTAAGTGTTTCTGTACACAAAGCTGTCAGGTAGACAGACTTAATGAGTTGAGAGGTAATAAATAAATAAATAAATAAATAAATAAATAAACAAACAAAAGGATAAAACCATAAATTAGGGCAGCGTTCCGATGTGTGACAAGGGCACCGGCAGTATGTGGTAATTACCTGCGGGTCGATGGCAGCCTGCAGTCATCACCGCTAATCCTTCCTGCATTTCTGAGGCTTGGCCAACTCAAATTCCACCTTCTGAAATGATTGGGTTAGGTTACCTTAGGCTGTGTCTGTAGTAAGGGACCACACCTGTACATGAGGTCTGATCACTGCCAGATATAACTAATATTTCTTCTACACTTTCATGAACAGCAGTGAAAGAGAAAACATTAAGAGGAGGAGGAGGAGGAGGAGGAGGAGGAGGAGGAGGAGGAGGAGGAGGAGGAGGAGGAATAAGACATACAAGGAAACAGGAATAATAGAAGGAAGACGAGGAGGAGGAGGAGGAGGAGGAGGAGGAGGAGGAGGAGGAGGAATAAGACATACAAGGAAACAGGAATAATAGAAGGAAGACGAGGAGGAGGAGGAGGAGGAGGAGGAGGAGGAGGAGGAGGAGGAGGAGGAGGAAGAGCTGCTCATAGGACTGTGTAGATACAAATGAAAGGAAGAATAAGGCTGTGGCTGTGGATGACTTCATTTAGTTTGGCAAGCTAGATTAAGACAAGCAGTGTGGAGGATACAAAACACACACACACTCACACACACACACACACACACACATGCACACCCTAACCTGTATATACAAAGACAGTGGGCAGGCTTCACACACTGCCAGTAACAATCATCTCTCTCTCTCTCTCTCTCTCTCCTGGAAGTTAAATTTATCAAAAAACTCAAAGAAATCTTGGTAGAGACTTCAGTGAATCTGTGCTCCTGATGGTGGTGGTGGTGGTGGCAGTGGTGATGGTGGTGGTACTTGGAACACTGGCTCTCTTGTCCCCTCATCCACATCTGAGAGAGAGAGAGAGAGAGATGGTTAGGTTAGGTAGTACTTAGTTACATAGATTGAGACAGAGAGATAGATAAATGGTTAAACAGAAAGTTAAATAGACTGAGAGATAGATGGTTAGATTAGGTAAACAGATAGACATTGAGACAAGCAGAGATAGGCCTAGTTAGGTTAGGTCCAGCAGATACTTAGATAAATGGGTAAACTGAGAGATTAATAGATAAAATAACAGACAGATAAATAAGCAGAGCCTGCAAAACTATCACTAATATTATGAAAAAAACCCTTGAACACCCTAAGGCCGGGCGCACATTGAGACGCAGGCAACACAGGCGACACAGCACAGAGCAGGGCAGAAAACTGCATCTCACCGGTTTAAACCTAAGCACGCATATTGACACGCAGGACAGCACAGCACAGATGCAGACCTGTGCCGGCCAGCGCCACGCAGTCGTTCCAACGCAGTTTCCTGTGCCACGTGCGGCGCAGCTCGATAGCAACTTGCTCTTCAGTACTCACAATGTCGTCCACAGAGCAACTCGTAGAGGCTGTTCGCCATCAAAGAGTGCTGTATGACACTAGTCATCCTCATTATATGAGAGGAACTTATAAGAACGAGTTATGGGCAAATTCTCCATGTGTTTTCCTCTTCTCCAAGTATTCACTCCTCCACACTGACCTCTTTGCTCTACAAATGTCATATAATAACGTTACTTTCTCCAACTCGTTTTCTGAGTCGGAATCGGAACTAAGGTTTCCAAAGTCATTTTTGGCAACAGCCATGATCAACACTACCGCACAGGACGACAGCCTGCTTCTCAATGTGCGCACCACGCCTGTGCTGCGCTGTGCTGCCCTGCCCTGCCCTGCCCTGCGTCTGCCCTGCTCTCTGCTGCCCTGCGTCTCAATGTGCGCCTTGCCTAACAATTAAAAAATCATTAAAATACCAGAAATGAGGCAATTAGGCATTCAACAAACAAATTCTTCTATCTGTCTATGTCTAAACTTTGTAAAAATCCATAAAAAATGACTTAAATATGTATGTGGGCAGCTGTGGTGTGTCCTTGGCCCCCTGTAGTGTACTCCTTTTGCCTTTTATTATTATTATTATTATTATTATTAGTAGTAGTAGTAGTAGTAGTAGTAGTAGTAGTAGTAGTAGTAGTAGTAGTAGTAGCAGCAGCCTTTCCACTAGGGATTGAGAGAGCTATTCAGGTGAAAGATAGGTGTCTGACTTACCTGATGTCACCTGGAGAGCTGTGAAGGACAGGAGCACAGGAGATCAGGTGTTCACAAGGCAGGTCAACACCACCAGTGTGAGGGGAAGTGTTTGGTGAGCCATACTGATGCTGCATTTGATTCCTGTGATGACCTGGGGGTGGGAAGCAGGTGGGAGGGGTGAGTGAGTGAAATCTGTCACTGTATACACACTGGGTATACAGTGAAGGTAGGACTCACTCATTGATGAATAACTGTGTGACTGAGTGACTGACTGACTGAATGACTGAGTGACATATCATATCCAAGATTGAAACTGTTATTGTCACACATAAAGGGAAGATTGAAGTTTAAACATGCAAAGTAACTGTATTTAACATTGGCTGACATAGTGGAATAATACATTAGTGGAGAAAAATAGTGGATTCAGCAGGAGGAATAATATAAATAGACCAGACCAGCAGGAATATAAAATAATATAGACAGTTGACCAGACAAATAGACAGTAGAAAGCCAGACCAGCAGGAGGAATAATCTATCTCTGTTCCTCTTGCACACACAGACTAACACCTTCATCCTTTCTACTTTATAATCACACAATCTCTCTCTCTCTCTCTCTCTCTCTCTCTCTCTCTCTCTCTCTCTCTCTCTCTCTCTCTCTCTCTCTCTTTCTCTCTCTCTCTCTCTCAATATCACCCTGTCATGCCTCTCCCCTCTCTGCCTTACCTGTGATCCTTCTGGTGACTGTGTGGGCGGGCAGCCTGCCTGACGCTGCACTTGGCAAACCAGCTGTTTTCCAGCACCACCACCATCTCACTGATGTGTACCAGCTGGTCGGGCACCATCACACCTGGAAGCAAGTCAGTGAGTCAGTAGGTGTTTCTGTACACAAAGCTGTCAGGTAGATAGACTTAATGAGTTGAGAGGTAATAAATAAATAAATAAATAAATAAACAAACAAAAGGATAAAACCATAAATTAGGGCAGCGTTCCGATGTGTGACAAGGGCACCGGCAGTATGTGGTAATTACCTGCGGGTCGATGGCAGCCTGCAGTCATCACCGCTAATCCTTCCTGCATTTCTGAGGCTTGGCCGACTCAAATTCCACCTTCTGAAATGATTGGGTTAGGTTACCTTAGGCTGTGTCTGTAGTAAGGGACCACATCTGCACATGAGGTCTGATCACTGCCAGATATAACTAATATTTCTTCAACACTTTCATGAACAGCAGTGAAAGAGAAAACATTAAGAGGAGGAGGAGGAGGAGGAGGAGGAGGAGGAGGAGGAATAAGACATACAAGGAAACAGGAATAATAGAAGGAAGACGAGGAGGAGGAGGAGGAGGAGGAGGAGGAGGAATAAGACATACAAGGAAACAGGAATAATAGAAGGAAGACGAGGAGGAGGAAGAGGAGGAGGAGGAGGAGGAGGAGGAGGAGGAGGAGGAGGAGGAAGAGCTGCTCATAGGACTCTGTAGATACAAATGAAAGGAAGAATAAGGCTGTGGCTGTGGATGACTTCATTTAGTTTGGCAAGCTAGATTAAGACAAGCAGTGTGGAGGATACAAAACACACACACACTCACACACACACACACACACACACACACACACACACATACACCCTAACCTGTATATACAGTGGGCAGGCTTCACACACTGCCAGTAACAATCATCTCTGTCTCTCTCTCTCCTGGAAGTTAAATTTATCAAAAAACTCAAAGAAATCTTGGTAGAGACTTCAGTGAATCTGTGCTCCTGATGGTGGTGGTGGTGGTGGCAGTGGTGATGGTGGTGGTACTTGGAACACTGGCTCTCTTGTCCCCTCATCCACATCTGAGAAAGAGAGAGAGAGAGATGGTTAGGTTAGGTAGTACTTAGTTACATAGATTGAGACAGAGAGATAGATAAATGGTTAAACAGAAAGTTAAATAGACTGAGAGATAGATGGTTAGATTAGGTAAACAGATAGACATTGAGACAAGCAGAGATAGGCCTAGTTAGGTTAGGTCCAGCAGATACTTAGATAAATGGGTAAACTGAGAGATTAATAGATAAAATAACAGACAGATAAATAAGCAGAGCCTGCAAAACTATCACTAATATTATGAAAAAAACCCTTGAACACCCTAAGGCCGGGCGCACATTGAGACGCAGGCAACACAGGCGACACAGCACAGAGCAGGGCAGAAAACTGCATCTCACCGGTTTAAACCTAAGCACGCATATTGACACGCAGGACAGCACAGCACAGATGCAGACCTGTGCCGGCCAGCGCGACGCAGTCGTTCCAACGCAGTTTCCTGTGCCACGTGCGGCGCAGCTCGATAGCAACTTGCTCTTCAGTACTCACAATGTCGTCCACAGAGCAACTCATAGAGGCTGTTCGCCATCAAAGAGTGCTGTATGACACTAGTCATCCTCATTATATGAGAGGAACTTATAAGAACGAGTTATGGGCAAATTCTCCATGTGTTTTCCTCTTCTCCAAGTATTCACTCCTCCACACTGACCTCTTTGCTCTACAAATGTCATATAATAACGTTACTTTCTCCAACTCGTTTTCTGAGTCGGAATCGGAACTAAGGTTTCCAAAGTAATTTTTGGCAACAGCCATGATCAACACTACCGCACAGGACGACAGCCTGCTTCTCAATGTGCGCACCACGCCTGTGCTGCGCTGTGCTGCCCTGCCCTGCCCTGCCCTGCGTCTGCCCTGCTCTGTGCTGCCCTGCGTCTCAATGTGCGCCTTGCCTAACAATTAAAAAATCATTAAAATACCAGAAATGAGGCAATTAGGCATTCAACAAACAAATTCTTCTATCTGTCTATGTCTAAACTTTGTAAAAATCCATAAAAAATGACTTAAATATGTATGTGGGCAGCTGTGGTGTGTCCTTGGCCCCCTGTAGTGTACTCCTTTTGCCTTTTATTATTATTATTATTATTATTATTATTATTAGTAGTAGTAGTAGTAGTAGTAGTAGTAGTAGTAGTAGTAGTAGTAGCAGCAGCCTTTCCACTAGGGATTGAGAGAGCTATTCAGGTGAAAGATAGGTGTCTGACTTACCTGATGTCACCTGGAGAGCTGTGAAGGACAGGAGCACAGGAGATCAGGTGTTCACAAGGCAGGTCAACACCACCAGTGTGAGGGGAAGTGTTTGGTGAGCCATACTGATGCTGCATTTGATTCCTGTGATGACCTGGGGGTGGGAAGCAGGTGGGAGGGGTGAGTGAGTGAGTGAAATCTGTCACTGTATACACACTGGGTATACAGTGAAGGTAGGACTCACTCATTGATGAATAACTGTGTGACTGAGTGACTGACTGACTGAATGACTGAGTGACATATCATATCCAAGATTGAAACTGTTATTGTCACACATAAAGGGAACATTGAAGTTTAAACATGCAAAGTAACTGTATTTAACATTGGCTGACATAGTGGAATAATACATTAGTGGAGAAAAATAGTGGATTCAGCAGGAGGAATAATATAAATAGACCAGACCAGCAGGAATATAAAATAATATAGACAGTTGACCAGACAAATAGACAGTAGAAAGCCAGACCAGCAGGAGGAATAATCTATCTCTGTTCCTCTTGCACACACAGACTAACACCTTCATCCTTTCTACTTTATAATCACACAATCTCAATCTCTCTCTCTCTCTCTCTCTCTCTCTCTCTCTCTCTCTCTCTCTCTCTCTCTCTCTCTCTCTCAATATCACCCTGTCATGCCTCTCCCCTCTCTGCCTTACCTGTGATCCTTCTGGTGACTGTGTGGGCGGGCAGCCTGCCTGACGCTGCACTTGGCAAACCAGCTGTTTTCCAGCACCACCACCATCTCACTGATGTGTACCAGCTGGTCGGGCACCATCACACCTGGAAGCAAGTCAGCGAGTCAGTAGGTAAGTGTTTCTGTACACAAAGCTGTCAGGTAGATAGACTTAATGAGTTGAGAGGTAATAAATAAATAAATAAATAAATAAATAAATAAACAAACAAAAGGATAAAACCATAAATTAGGGCAGCGTTCCGATGTGTGACAAGGGCACCGGCAGTATGTGGTAATTACCTGCGGGTCGATGGCAGCCTGCAGTCATCACCGCTAATCCTTCCTGCATTTCTGAGGCTTGGCCGACTCAAATTCCACCTTCTGAAATGATTGGGTTAGGTTACCTTAGGCTGTGTCTGTAGTAAGGGACCACACCTGTACATGAGGTCTGATCACTGCCAGATATAACTAATATTTCTTCTACACTTTCATGAACAGCAGTGAAAGAGAAAACATTAAGAGGAGGAGGAGGAGGAGGAAGAGGAGCTGCTCATAGGACTGTGTAGATACAAATGAAAGGAAGAATAAGGCTGTGGCTGTGGATGACTTCATTTAGTTTGGCAAGCTAGATTAAGACAAGCAGTGTGGAGGATACAAAACGCTCACACACACACACACACACACCCTAACCTGTATATACAAAGACAGTGGGCAGGCTTCACACACTGCCTTTAACAATCAGCATCTCTCTCTCTCCTGGAAGTTAAATTTATCAAAAAACTCAAAGAAATCTTGGTAGAGACTTCAGTGAATCTGTGCTCCTGATGGTGGTGGTGGTGGTGGCAGTGGTGATGGTGGTGGTACTTGGAACACTGGCTCTCTTGTCCCCTCATCCACATTCTGAGAGAGAGAGATAGAGATGGTTAGATTAGGTAGGTACTTAGTTACATAGATTGAGATAGAGACATAGATAAATGGTTAAACAGAAAGTTAAATAGACTGAGAGATAGATGGTTAGATTAGGTAAATAGATCGACATTGAGAGAGAAACAGATAGGCCTAGTTAAGTTAGGTCCAGCAGATACTTAGATAAATGGGTACACTGAGAGATTAATAGATAAAATATCAGACATAAATAAGCAAAGCCTACAAAACTATCACTAATATTATGAAAAAACACCTTGAACACCCTAACAATTAAAAAATATATTAAAATACCAGAAATGAAGCAATTAGGCATTCAACAAACAAATTCTTTTATCTGTCTATGTCTAAACTTTGTAAAAATTTTAAAAAATGGCTTTAAATGTGTGGGGCCAGCTGTAGTAGTAGTAGTAGTAGTAGTAGTAGTAAGTAAGAAGGAATTAGTAAGTAAGGAGGAATTACTTGTCAAAGAGTGGTGGGTGACTGGAATAGTCTGGAATGGACTCACCACCATTCAGGCCTCCATAAGTACTGTTCACCTTTGGGAGGAAAATTATTATTTTTTTTTTCTAATGCAATCCAATATTTACACCAATGTCTCTTTACTTCTTCCTGTGACTTAAACTCCTACAGTAGAAAGGTTTCAAAACAGTAAGTAATGTTAATAACAATTTATTTACCAAAAACTTGTACACTAGTCTTGGTTAAAACAAATAAACAAAAAATACTAATAAAATTGTGCTTTATGTTAATTCATGTTAACTTTATGTTAATTCAATAATACACCATCTACAATTTAAAGTACACTAATAACAAACACACACACACACACACACAATAACGATTACAATGCAAGAACAATGATGAATTCCAATAAGCCTATCACATGTACTGGGTCAAGGCTGGCCAGACAACCTCGTCACCTCAAACACTTACATAATGAAACAGAACCCCCCACTCCCTCTCTCTCTCACCAGCCAGGCTTATCTGTCTGAGAGAAATGTGTCAGTATGCATGTCGGTATATAAAGGGTTCAAATATTAGCAAATTATATATCACCCACATCCTACCCCAACCCGCCCCCCCTATTGTGGTCATCCATACAGCTTCCTCACCCGCCCCTTCACCCCCTACTTCTACCAGCACTCCTAATCTTGCTTACCCACCCCCCCTTCTGCTCCCCCACCTCATAAATATTCCTATATTTTTATTTATATATTTATTTACTTTCAAATTTTCTTATTACTACTTTTACCTATTTTCTCATTTATTTATTTATTTATTTTCTCATTTATTTATTTATTTAACTAATTAGTTAACCTAAAAGAAGAAAATTGCGCACACACACACACACACACACACACACACAATCCAGCCAGTATCTTACCAAAATACTGGCCAGACACATACATACATACATACATACATACATACATACACACACACGCACACACACACACACACGCATGGACACACAATCCAGCCAGCATCTTACCAAATACTGGCCAGACACGTACATACATACATACATACATACACACACACGCACACACACACACGCATGGACACACAATCCAGCCAGCATCTTACCAAATACTGGCCAGACACGTACATACATCCATACATAAACCCAGACCTCTTACCAAAAGATCTGGGTAAAAAAAAATATATATATATATATCTATAAACACTATATACCCCCGAACCAAAAAAAAAAAAAAAAATATATCATTCATAACGTGCCACCACCACCACCACCACTACCACCAGCACCACCACCACTACCACCAGCACCACCACCACTACGGAAATAAGAAGATACTTGTATGCAACAGTGCAGCATGCCACACAAGCTCTGATTATATGGAATGAAGCACTCCATATAATCTGAGCTAACCATTCACACTCCCTGTCATCCTAATCCTATCAGTAGCTCTCTGTCTCTCTCTATGCCTTACTTAACCCTTTCATAAATAACATCAACTTACCACTCTTCTATTAACCTACCACTCTTCTATTAACCTAAGTCAAATATTCTAAGATTCTGGCCTAATACCTACACACACACACATAAAATACACTCACACACACACACACGCACACACAAACAACAAAAAAAACAGACAGACAGACACACACAGACACACACACACAATATAAAAAAAAATACACACACACACAAACAAAAAAAAAAAACAGACAGACAGACAGACAGACAGACAGACACACACACACACACACACACACCCTACATAGGTACCCTCATACCCTCAGATCCACCCCCCAATCAAGCAATATATATGCAAAATCAATGCAATAAATAAACAATACTCCCCTTGTTTGGGTGAAAGTCTGCAACACTGCAACACGAACACTGCAACACTGGAACACAAAATTTGCAATTACTAAGTCACTTCTGAGAGGAAAAAAAATAAAATAAAAAAAAAGGTTATTTTGACTGAATTGAGATGATAGTCACTCATAGAAAAGGTTGAGGAAAGCATAACTTATGGAGGAATAACGTGGAAGGAAGATATGCAGGAAAGGGGGGACAACATTAAATTCACATGGAAATTTGTGTCATCTGAAGGTGTTGTCATTGTACATACAAGTAATAAATAAAATTATATATACATATATATAACAATTATATCCATCCATCAGTTTATAGTGACAAGACACAACAAGACAACACTTACGTTGAGTGAGCCCCGTCTGACTATTCAAGGTGACCTAGCTGTTATGGGGAGAGAGAGAGAGAGAGAGAGAGAGAGAGAGAGAGAGAGAGAGAGAGAGAGAGAGAGAGAGAGAGAGAGAGAGAGAGAGAGAGAGAGAGAGAGAGAGAGAGAGAGAGAGAGGGGAAAAAGATCCATTAGTTCACAATCAATAAATTATTTCACTCACTCTCCTACAAACTGTGAAGGAGAGTGAATGACTCTACAAGACTACTCTCCCTTAACACACAAATTAATGAATCAATGAATGAATGCGCAAAAATACCAAATTTACTACTTATTCAGATTAATTTCTGACCTAAAGAAATTAACTAAATCTTGGAGTAAGTGACAATTTTCTCTCTCAGGTCAGAATGTTGACTTAACCAAACATTTCAATACTCACTCAAAAGGCACACACACACACACACACACAAAAATTAAGAGGCTGGGAGAGGCTGGGATAGTCTGGGGGGGGTTAATGGGATGGTCTGGGAGAGGCTGGGATGGTCTGGGAGAGGATGGGATGGTCTGGGATGCACTGGGAGAGGCTGGGATGGTCTGGGATGGATTGGGAGAGACTGGGATGGTCTGGGAGAGACTGGGATAGACTGGAAGAGGCTGAGATACACATGGGAGAAGCAGAAATTGACAGGCAGAGATGAGACAGGGGGAAGGTTAGACTAGAACAGAAAATAAAGCTATATTTATTTTTACTTAGAATTAATCTTTCCACACATTTACCTATGAAACTGATAGCAAGCACACACACACACACACGTTAAAATAAAATAAACAAATTCTGAAAAAAAACACATCAATATAACATGTCATTTAACAGGCAGGAAATGCAGAGGAGACTCACCACACTGGCAGTGGATGCTTGAGAAACACCTGAGAGTCTCGGGGCATCTCCCACGGACAGCTTGACGAGAAGGAAGGGACAGGTTGTTAATTTTGTTAGTAAGGAAAAAGAGACCCCCACACTAAATAACCTAACTGAACCTATTATCAGAATAAGGCAAGACACAAGAGGTTTTGGTTGGGCTGACTCGCAGACATACGCACCTCTGAAAAAGACCAGAGAAAGACCTCATTAGTTTGGCACAAAATTTTTATTTTATTTATCTATTTTTACTTTTCATTTATCAAGCAGTATATGTCAAGATTTTGGTTGTCACAGTACATCAGGTCTGGCCAGCCCATACATGTGCTATACAATCAATAATATACTTTACACAACAATACAACACACACACACACACACACACACATACAGTATTCACAAGTATAACAGAATACACAGATCATTAATTGGCAGACAGGCAGGCAGGCAGACAGACAGACAGGCAGGCAGGCAGGCAGGCAGGCAGGCAGGCAGGCAAGCAGACAGACAGACAGACAGACAGGCAGACAGACAGACAGGCAGACAGACAGACAGACAGGCAGGCAGGCAGACAGACAGACAGACAGACAGACAGACAGACAGACAGGCAGACAGACAGACAGGCAGGCAGACAGGCAGACAGCTTGAGGCAAATCTTCATGACAGTGTTGCGTCTGGACTGGCAGTGGGGTTGAGTGGATGACCTCTCTTGGTGACCTTTATGACTCAACACGTGACTCTTGACCTCCAGTATGCCAGCACTTCTTCCACACCTGTCTGTCTGTCTATGTGGCATCATCCTACTTCTTAAATCTGAAAGAAATATTTAATGTAAGTCATCTAATGGTTTTTTTTTTTGTTTTTAGAGTTTTTTTTTCCTGACTACATATTCTGGTACAGACTGACTACATATCCTGGTACAGACTGACTACATATTAGGTTAGGTTAGGTTAAGTTAGGTACAGACTGGATTGCAAAGTTATAGCAGTGGTGATGCAACAGATTATTAGTAGCAGATTTTAGGATGAAAAGTGGAAGGAAGAGAGAGAATGAAGAATGAAAGATTAGATTAGATTATCAGTAGCAGATTTTAAGATGAAAAGTGGAAGGAAGAGAAGGAATGAAGAATGAAAGATTAGATTAGATTAATAGTAGCAGATTTTAGGATGAAAAGTGAAAGGAAGAGAGAGAATGAAGAATGAAAAGATTAAATTAGATTATCAGTAGCAGAGTTTAGGATGAAAAGTGGAAGGAAGAGAGAGAATGAAGAATGAAAGATTAAATTAGATTAATAGTAGCAGATTTTAGGATGAAAAGTGGAAGGAAGAGAAAGAATGAAGAGTGAAAGATTAGATTAGATTAATAGTAGCAGATTTTAGGATGAAAAGTGGAAGGAAGAGAAAGAATGAAGAATGAAAGATTAAATTAGATTATCAGTAGCAGATTTTAGGATGAAAAGTGAAAGGAAGAGAAAGGAAAAAAGAATGAAAAGATTAAAGTCTGGGAGATGAAAAGTGAAAAGAAGAATGAATTTAGAAGCAAAGTTGAAGAAACATTCAGGGAAAGACATACTAGCAACAAAAGCACCTTACCAGAAACAGCAGAGTTGTGGGAAGATATAAAAGACATTGGTAACAAAAGCACCTTACCAGAAACACCAGAGTTGTGGGAAGATATCAAAGACATTGGTAACAAAAGCACCTTACCAGAAACAGCAGAGTTGTGGGAAGATATCAAAGACATTGGTAACAAAAGCACCTTACCAGAAACAGCACAGTTGCGGAAAGATATCAAAGACATTGGTAACAAAAGCACCTTACCAGAAACAGCAGAGTTGTGGGAAGATATCAAAGACATACTAGTAACAAAAGCACCTTACCAGAAACAGCAGAGTTGCGGAAAGATATCAAAGACATTAGTAACAAAAGCACCTTACCAGAAACACCAGAGTTGTGGGAAGATATCAAAGACATTGGTAACAAAAGCACCTTACCAGAAACAGCAGAGTTGTGGGAAGATATCAAAGACATTGGTAACAAAAGCACCTTACCAGAAACAGCAGAGTTGCAGAAAGATATAAAAGACATTGGTAACAAAAGCACCTTACCAGAAACACCAGAGTTGTGGGAAGATATCAAAGACATTAGTAACAAAAGCACCTTACCAGAAACAGCAGAGTTGTGGGAAGATATCAAAGACATTGGTAACAAAAGCACCTTACTAGAAACAGCAGAGTTGTGGGAAGATATCAAAGACATTGGTAACAAAAGCACCTTACCAGAAACAGCACAGTTGTGGGAAGATATCAAAGACATTGGTAACAAAAGCACCTTACTAGAAACAGCAGAGTTGTGGGAAGATATCAAAGACATTGGTAACAAAAGCACCTTACCAGAAACAGCAGAGTTGTGGGAAGATACAAAAGACATACTAGTAACAAAAGCACCTTACCAGAAACAGCAGAGTTGTGAGAAGATATCAAAGACATTGGTAACAAAAGCACCTTACTAGAAACAGCAGAGTTGCGGAAAGATATAAAAGACATACTAGTAACAAAAGCACCTTACCAGAAACAGCAGAGTTGTGGGAAGATATCAAAGACATTGGTAACAAAAGCACCTTACTAGAAACAGCAGAGTTGCGGAAAGATATAAAAGACATTGGTAACAAAAGCACCTTACCAGAAACAGCAGAGTTGTGGGAAGATATCAAAGACATTGGTAACAAAAGCACCTTACCAGAAACAGCACAGTTGTGGGAAGATATAAAAGACATTGGTAACAAAAGCACCTTACCAGAAACACCAGAGTTGCGGAAAGATATCAAAGACATTGGTAACAAAAGCAACAGATTTGTAGTAAGACGAGTTGGAAACCGAAAGAGAAAGATACGTGGTGTACAGGAGAGATATTTGTTATAGAAAAGCAACCTGGAGAGAGAGACAATGAATGCAAACACACAGAAGACAGATTTAATGATAAGCAACAGAGAAGATAATAGAAAATACATGTAACATCAGAGGATGGCATAAGATTGAAGCACAGTTAAAATATACCTAGGATCAGTAACTGCAGAAGGAGGAGGAACAGAAAAGAAGCTGAAAAGATATACAGAATTAACCTTAGATAAAAAAAAAACACCATTAAAGCTGGAAAGATACACAATTAACCTTAGATAAAAAAAAAAACCATTAAAGCTGGAAAGATTTACACAGTTAACCTTAGATAAAAAAAAAACACCATTAAAGCTGGGAAGATATACACAATAAAACCTTATACACAATTGAGTTCAGACCAGTACTTCTATATGGTGCAGAGACATGGTTTTTAAGGAAGAAAGAGGAAGGCATTCTGGAGAGCACAGAGATGAGGATGGTGAGATGTGTAGAGCTGGCACTTCACTGTTAGAAAGGAGACAGTGAAGATAAAAGAATAATGTGAGGAATACTCGTATTAATATCAAGGCAAGAAAACCACAACTAACATATTTTGAACACAAGGAAAGAAGAGGATGCAGTAAGAAAGGCAATGATGATGAAGTTAAGCGGGAGAAGGAGCGCTGGGAGACATAATAAGATGAAGAGGCATGAAGGAAGTGATATGAAGAGAAGAGGATGCAGTGAGAAAGGCAATGATGAAGTTTAGCGGAAGAAGAAGCGCTGGGAGACATAATAAGATGAAGAGGCGTGATAAGGAAGTGATATGAACAAGCTGGGAGTGCAAGATGATGATGCAATTATTTAAACCAGATGATGAACGTTAATTCCAGCGGCTGACTCTGCAATACACCGGGGTTAAGTCGTATGAAGAAATAGCATCTCTAGGCGTGTGTATGGAGTCTTGGGTACACACAGGTGATGAAAGGGTTGACGGAAAACTTATGGGTGACCTCTGAGGCCGTGAGTCTTGAGGGTGTCAAGTGTGTGACCCCTCGCTCTCCGGGAACGTCACTACACACGCAAGATGTAATGTTTATCCTTCCAAGATGTTAGGTTAACCCTTGCGTAGATATAGGTGCCTGGCAGAAGGGATGACATGGGAGCCAGTATGTGTGGCACTATGTGTGGCACTATGGCACCGAAGGACAGAGGAGAATATTCAGACAACGACTTGAACAGACCGATCACGTGTAGGTAAGATATTATACACGGATAGCCGTTTTTCTTACCTTCCTGTGTGTGTTCACGGTATCTCCATTGACACAGCCGTGCTCAGAACTCCCGACACAAGCGCCGACACTCGCTACACTTGTCTTCAACAGTTAACTGAAAATAAATCACTTCTTATAGGCAAGTTTCGATACACAGATTAGCGCAGCCCCCCCGTACCGAGGTCTTGCGGTTACTGACGCGGGAAGATAATGGCTGCCTGTTGCCGGCGTAAGCAGGCCAACATGTCGTACAGTATTAATTCTTTATATAAAGTAAATAAATAAATAAATAATATAGTTCCTTATATGAAAAATATCAACATTGCAACTGCAAACTGTTGTTATATTTCAAAACTGATTCCAATATTGACTTTGTATATTAACTAGAAGGAAAAACTCGTAACATTTACGCAAGATACGCACAAATAGAATGTCAGTTATTATAACAAAATTTATAATTACTACATACAAACGACAATTTCTGGAGTCTGACTGATTTCATTCTATACATACTAAGAACCTGCTCTAGTCTCAGGCAACACACATATAGCAGTATTTTTATTGCTAGGATATCAATACTAGAAGATATATTTCTGGCGATTATATGCATTTTAAAAACGTACCCTCCCCCCCGCTTTTCTCCTCCCCGTTACCTCCCACTCCTTTCATTCAACGCGGCCTTTAAACTGCCCGGCCACTACAACCACAGGGACCCACCCCACCCCTACCTTGCCTTGCGATTAAATTAGCTGATATTTCTTCCGTGCCTGAAGGAACATTGACAAAACAAGGATAAATTATCGTGTTTTGATAGTTTCTAGATATGTGGCATGTTTGAATCACCAAATAATCGCGAAAACACATGAAATATCGCAAAAAACTTCGCTCAGGATGCTTGCAACTGCTTCATCCTGCGTAAATAAGCAACACTGAAAATTTCTGATTGCCACCTGAATCACCACCACCACCACAATCACAGGCCTGCAGTACGGTTACACTCACCACCGCCACACACGTCATCACAACTGGAGAACCGCGAACACCACCACCTCACCACCGCCACCGTAACACGCTTATACACCACTAACAGGCTATGACACGTGTACAAATTATCCCAGTCGTTAAATAAGACTCACCACCACTGCCAACACCTTCACATAGCTATCCTTGCCTGTTAAAGCCACCCAGGACACCCAAGTCGTCACCGCCGCTGCCGCCGTCACCGCCGCTGCCGCCGTCACCACCGCCACCACCACGCCATAACCCTGGAGAGAACACGTAAATCTGCTTACACCACATGCTATAATCATATTACATTATCAACACCAATACAAAGAATATATATCCTAATCTAACACCACACATCACTACACAAATTACTCAGATCACCGATTCACTATTCAATATTACACCCTCATTCAGTTACCTATACAAATTATTCATTATTACCCACCCCTTATTCATTGGTACTCATTCACTCGTATCTAATTCACCCATTATTCACTGCTGTTCGTATCTTTCCCCTTCATATCACTTATTCACTGTTGATTTCACCATTACAAGCTCATTATTCAGTTACCTATACAAATCATTCATTAATACCCAGCCTTATTCATTGGTACTCATTCACTCGTATCTAATTCACCCATTATTCACTGCTGTTCGTATCTCTCCCCTTCATATGACTTATTCACTGTGATTTCACCATTACAAGCTCATTATTCAGTTACCTATACAAATCATTCATTATCACCCATCCTTATTCATTGGTACTCATTCACTCGTATCTAAATCATCCATTATTCACTGCTGTTCGTATCTTTCCCCTTCATATCACTTATTCACTGTTGATTTCACCATTACAAGCTCATTATTCAGTTACCTATACAAATCACTCATTATCACCCATCCTTATTCATTCACTCGTATCTAAATCACTCGCTTTCCACATCAAATACTCCCAGTCGTATTATTCACCCCCTACCACGCCAAATAAAATACACACAACAGCATACTCACCTTCACTACGTCCCGGCTCACCCACCTCGGTCACGTCTGCAGTAAGAGTGGACTCGCGCGTGGACACCTGCCCGGCACCTCAGCTCGCCCCAATGCCCTCAGACAAGATGGAGGAGGAGGAGGAGGAGGAAAAATGGCGTACTTCACTTTAAAATCAAATATGAACTGACAATAATGAAAATAGAGGAAATTATGATGATGATGATGAGGAGGAAGAGGAGGAAGAGAAGGAAGAAGGAAGAGAAGGAAGAAGGAAGAGAAATAATACATTGAGTCTATCACTTTATAATGAAACAAGCAGCAGATACACAGTCGTTACACTAACTGCGCATATTAATATACATTATAAAAATTGAATAATAAAAGTAACGTACGATATTCTTTTCACACGTACGAAGTCAACCAGTGGTGCACGATACGGTAACCACAGCCTTGCATTACAAACATGAAGGGAAAGATATATATATGAATAATGTGTAAATAATGTGTGACCGGGGGTGGGCGTGAGTCGGCAGACGTACGATGAGTGGGCGTATGTGTGGGTGTGGGCGTAGGTGTGGGTGTGGGCGTGGGTGTGGACATATATGGGCGTACGTGACATACAGCATTATTAAGGGCGTGTGTGTGTGTGTGTGTGTGTGATTCCCACCTCAGTAAACGCATCACAGATTAGTCACTTAGACAAACAAGCTTGTTAACGTTACCTGCAGTCTAATCACCTTTGCAACTTGTCACTGGCCAATTAACTAAACATTTTCTTCGGACATAAATAAACAATCTGATCAAGTTATTCATTTCACCTAATAAGATTAACTGCGTCATCTGCCCAATGCTCTCTCCAGCCTAATCACACCTACTCAATCTCACTTAATCATCCTAATTAGGGCCTGGTATATCATATCAGCCCAATCTAATCGTATCACCTTATCTAGCTAACTAAATCACCATACCTTGACGAACCTACTCCAATCAGACCTAACCAATCTAATCATTACGTATCCAGCGCTACCTAATCACCCAATCTCTTATGTTATATAGTAATTTCACCCAATGAGTAATAATTTAACATTTTTTTTCATTACCAGCATCGCATTCCACAGCTCGGCCCTTCTCTCTCGCCGATAGCGGTAAACGGGGCCGACTGGGGACGACTGCTGGGAACTAATTAGACTCTATGAAGCTACACAAGTTTTCAAAGATGTTTTCTATGGTTCTAGTGACAGATTAACAAGATTTCTGTATTATTAACAGGAAAACTGTATTTGAAAGTCAGGTTAATCATCTATGTGATATTTGAATACAGTAAGCGTTTCAGAGTACATACCTATAGTTCTAATTATTATTTTTTTTCTTGTCATTGTTATTAATATATCTGCGCTGGTATGTTTGCTGGCTTGTATTAAGTAATGTTATATATTCTGTTATGAGTGTTTTATTAAAATTATCGTTTTTTTTTCTTTAATTTATAGTTGTGTGTGAATGGTTATCAAGTCTCTCTCTCTCTCTCTCACCTACGATCGCCTGTTAATCATTCAGCCAACGACCGTAGGTGACTAACACACACACACACACACACACACACACACACACACACGTTTACAAGTTTACAGTGTACCAATCAGTATTAAAAACTAAACTCTTTTGAGGCAGGGAATTTTATTAATGTATTGTTACAAATTACAACTTTAAAACCAATAAACAAACAATGCGACCAGTTTGAAAATGTTAGGACTAATTGAATGGTAATTGGTGAAGGAGTGAGAGGATTAAATCTCTCTCTCTCTCTCTCTCTGTTTAACAGGTTACAGTTACTGAGTTTTCATGATTCCAGTGATAGTTTAACAAAATAGAAACAGGAAAAAAAACACCTTTGAGGACCTGATTAATGTGGCCTTTCAAAACAAATAAATAAATAAAAATATAAGAATGCTCAAACACACACACACACACACACTGTACTGATGTGTGACACTGGACAGGCAATAAATAGGGGTGCCTTTGATAGGGTGCCATGTGTGGAAGCTGGAAAGGGTGGCCTGCTGAGATGGATGGAGAACCTCTTGACTGACAGAGAGAATGGTGGTGAGGGACAAGGAGCCACTGTGGAGAAGCCTATGTACTGATGTGTGACACTGGACAGGCAATAAATAGTGCCTTTAAATGGTGCCTTTGATAGGGTGCCATGTGTGGAAGCTGGAAAGGGTGGCCTGCTGAGATGGATGGAGAACCTCTTGACTGACAGAGAGAATGGTGGTGAGGGACAAGGAGCCACTGTGGAGAAGCCTATGTACTGATGTGTGACACTGAACAGGCAAGGTGTGTGCAAGTTGAGAGAACCAGCAGGCAGGACATGAAGAAAGTGCAAAAAAAGGCAGAAGTTTGGGAAGGCAGCAGGGCCAGATGAGATACCCTGTGCTGTATGTTTAGGAATAAAGGGAAGTGGGTGATAATACTGAGTTACTTCACCAGGTGTGGAGAGAAGAGAGTGCAGAGGTGGAACAATGAATGCTGGGTGACTCTGTTGCATAAGGAAGGACACAGGAGCAAGAATGAACAGGGAAAACCACAGAACAATTGCATCAGTAAACACAGTACATAGTGTTTAGTGCCTGGTGGTGTGGAGTGGGAGGAATCAAGAGGAACGCTGAGCTGTGTGTCATCCGCACCAGCATTCTATTACTAATGAGGAAGAACCACCTCTTCCTGTCACCACTCTGATAACCTAAACTTAAATTGTGTTTCTGTAAATGCACAAAGAGAAGCCCAACACAAGCCTAGAAGACCAGCAGGAACACTTCAAACTGTGACCTTTAAAGGGAAGACAAGTTCACCATGACAGAACAAGGGGCAGATTACATTGAGATACAAGGTGGAAAAGTGAGATAGATTAGAGAAGAGGGATAAACTGAATGAACAGAAGAACAGAATAGAACACAAGAACCCCCAATGTATGAAAGGTGGTATGAGGGAAGCCTGACTGGTGACCTCTTCTAAGCAAGGACAGTGTATGGATGTGAATGCAAGGAGTTACAGGTGTGAGTCTTGCAGCAACGTGAGCCATGGGGAGGATGAGGTGGTGGAGCACATGATACTGCAGTGTCAGAAATATGAGGTGGAGATGTGGTGCAAGTGATTTGGAGTTAGGGAGAGTGGAGAGGGCAGGAAGTGAATGGTGGTGCTGTTCATAGGACTGTGGAGAGACAAATGAAAGGAAGAAGAAGGCTGTGGATGACTTCATGGAGTGTGGCAAGCTACATTAAGACAAGCAGTGTGGAGGATACAAAACACACACACATACACACACACACACACACACACACACACACACACACCCTAACCTGTATATACAAAGACAGTGGGCAGGCTTCACACACTGCCTTTAACAATCAGCATCTCTCTCTCTCCTGGAAGTTAAATTTATCAAAAAACTCAAAGAAATCTTGGTAGAGACTTCAAAGAATCTGTGCTCCTGATGGTGGTGGTGGTGGTGGCAGTGGTGATGGTGGTGGTACTTGGAACACTGGCTCTCTTGTCCCCTCATCCACATTCTGAGAGAGAGAGATAGAGATGGTTAGATTAGGTAGGTACTTAGTTACATAGATTGAGAGAGAGAGATAGATAAATGGTTAAACAGAAAGTTAAATAGACTGAGAGATAGATGGTTAGATTAGGTAAATAGATAGACATTGAGACAAGCAGAGATAGGCCTAGTTAGGTTAGGTCCAGCAGATACTTAGATAAATGGGTACACTGAGAGATTAATAGATAAAATAACAGACAGATAAATAAGCAGAGCCTGCAAAACTATCACTAATATTATGAAAAAAACCCTTGAACACCCTAAGGCCGGGCGCACATTGAGACGCAGGCAACACAGGCGACACAGCACAGAGCAGGGCAGAAAACTGCATCTCACCAGTTTAAACCTAAGCACGCATATTGACACGCAGGACGGCACAGCACAGATGCAGACCTGTGCCGGCCAGCGCCACGCAGTCGTTCCAACGCAGTTTCCTGTGCCACGTGCGGCGCAGCTGGATAGCAACTTGCTCTTTAGTACTCACAATGTCGTCCACAGAGCAACTCATAGAGGCTGTTCGCCATCAAAGAGTGCTGTATGACACTAGTCATCCTCATTATATGAGAGGAACTTATAAGAACGAGTTATGGGCAAATTCTCCATGTGTTTTCCTCTTCTCCAAGTATTCACTCCTCCACACTGACCTCTTTGCTCTACAAATGTCATATAATAACGTTACTTTCTCCAACTCGTTTTCTGAGTCGGAATCGGAACTAAGGTTTCCAAAGTAATTTTTGGCAACAGCCATGATCAACACTACCGCACAGGACGACAGCCTGCTTCTCAATGTGCGCACCACGCCTGTGCTGCGCTGTGCTGCCCTGCCCTGCCCTGCCCTGCGTCTGCCCTGCTCTGTGCTGCCCTGCGTCTCAATGTGCGCCTTGCCTAACAACTAAAAAATCATTAAAATACCAGAAATGAGGCAATTAGGCATTCAACAAACAAATTTTTCTATCTGTCTATGTCTAAACTCTGTAAAAAGTTAAAAAATGACTTTAAATGTGTGTGGCCAGCTGTAGTAGTAGTAGTAGTAGTAGTAGTAGTAGTAGTAGTAGTAGTAGTAGTAGTAGCCTTTCCACTAGGGGTTGAGAGAGCTATTAAGTGAAAGATAGGTGTCTGACTTACCTGATGTCACCTGGAGGGCTATTAAGGGCAGGAACACAGGAGGGCAGGTGTTCACAAGGCAGGTCAACACCACCAGTGTGAGGGGAAGTGTTTGGTGAGCCATACTGATGCTGCATTTGATTCCTGTGATGACCTGGGGGTGGGAAGCAGGTGGGAGGGGTGAGTGAGTGAGTGAAATCTGTCACTGTATACACACTGGGTATACAGTGAAGGTAGGACTCACTCATTGATGAATAACTGTGTGACTGAGTGACTGACTGACTGAATGACTGAGTGACATATCATATCCAAGATTGAAACTGTTATTGTCACACATAAAGGGAACATTGAAGTTTAAACATGCAAAGTAACTGTATTTAACATTGGCTGACATAGTGGAATAATACATTAGTGGAGAAAAATAGTGGATTCAGCAGGAGGAATAATATAAATAGACCAGACCAGCAGGAATATAAAATAATATAGACAGTTGACCAAACAAATAGACAGTAGAAAGCCAGACCAGCAGGAGGAATAATCTATCTCTGTTCCTCTTGCACACACAGACTAACACTTTCATCCTTTCTACTTTATAATCACACAATCTCTCTCTCTCTCTCTCTCTCTCTCTCTCTGTCTCTCTCTCTCTCTCTCTCAATATCACCCTGTCATGCCTCTCCCCTCTCTGCCTTACCTGTGATCCTTCTGGTGACTGTGTGGGCAGGCAGCCTGCCTGGCGCTGCCCTTGGCAAACCAGCTGTTTTCCAGCACCACCACCATCTCACTGATGTGTACCAGCTGGTCGGGCACCATCACACCTGGAAGCAAGTCAGTGAGTCAGTAGGTATTTCTGTACACAAAGCTGTCAGGTAGATAGACTTAATGAGTTGAGAGGTAATAAATAAATAAATAAATAAATAAACAAACAAAAGGATAAAACCATAAATTAGGGCAGCGTTCCGATGTGTGACAAGGGCACCGGCAGTATGTGGTAATTACCTGCGGGTCGATGGCAGCCTGCAGTCATCATCACCGCTAATCCTTCCTGCATTTCTGAGGCTTGGCCGACTCAAATTCCACCTTCTGAAATGATTGGGTTAGGTTACCTTAGGCTGTGTCTGTAGTAAGGGACCACACCTGTACATGAGGTCTGATCACTGCCAGATATAACTAATATTTCTTCTACACTTTCATGAACAGCAGTGAAAGAGAAAACATTAAGAGGAGGAGGAGGAGGAGGAGGAGGAGGAGGAGGAGGAGGAGGAGGAGGAAGAGGAGGAGGAGGAGGAGGAATAAGACATACAAGGAAACAGGAATAATAGAAGGAAGACGAGGAGGAGGAGGAGGAGGAGGAGGAGGAGGAGGAGGAGGAGGAGGAGCTGCTCATAGGACTGTGTAGATACAAATGAAAGGAAGAATAAGGCTGTGGCTGTGGATGACTTCATTTAGTTTGGCAAGCTAGATTAAGACAAGCAGTGTGGAGGATACAAAACACACAAACAAACACACACACACACACACACACACACACACACACACACACACACACACACACACATCCTAACCTGTATATACAAAGACAGTGGGCAGGCTTCACACACTGCCTTTAACAATCAGCATCTCTCTCTCTCCTGGAAGTTAAATTTATCAAAAAACTCAAAGAAATCTTGGTAGAGACTTCAGTGAATCTGTGCTCCTGATGGTGGTGGTGGTGGTGGCAGTGGTGATGGTGGTGGTACTTGGAACACTGGCTCTCTTGTCCCCTCATCCACATTCTGAGAGAGAGAGAGAGAGAGATGGTTAGGTTAGGTAGGTACTTAGTTACATAGATTGAGACAGAGATAGATAAATGGTTAAACAGAAAGTTAAATAGATTGAGAGATAGATGGTTAGATTAGGTAAACAGATAGACATTGAGACAAGCAGAGATAGGCCTAGTTAGGTTAGGTCCAGCAGATACTTAGATAAATGGGTACACTGAGAGATTAATAGATAAAATAACATAGATAAATAAGCAGAGCCTGCAAAACTATCACTAATATTATGAAAAAACCCCATATATTATGAAAAAACCCCTTGAACACCCTAACAATTAAAAAATATATTAAAAATACCAGAAATGAGGCAATTAGGCATTCAACAAACAAATTCTTCTATCTGTCTATGTCTAAACTTTGTAAAAATTTTAAAAAATGACTTTAAATTTGTGTGGCCAGCTGTAGTAGTAGTAGTAGTAGTAGTAGTAGTAGTAGTAGTAGTAGTAGTAGTAGTAGTGGTAGTAGTAGTAGTAGTAGTAGTAAGGAGGAATTGGTTGTCAAAGAGAGTGGTGGGTGACTGGAATAGTCTGGAATGGACTCACCACCAGTCAGGTTGTCAGAGGTCAGTCAACACCCAGCTTTAAAGGAAGGGATTTGGTTGCCGGAAGTCCACAGATCTGGAACGGCCCAAGAATGCACACATGGGTAGTGTTGCCGTGAGCCGAGCCCCAATCCTTCCTCTTTCCACGCGTAATCTCTTCTTGGCCGATGCTTCTTCTTGTTGTTTTAATTTGTGGTTAAGGACCAGCACCTCAGTGGCTCCTTTTTCATCTGCTTTAAAATAAGGAAACAGAGAGAGAACATTTGAACATTTATTAATAACTAACAGTTACATTTAGGAGATATATACATAGTGAGGTTTAATGTGTCTGTTGTAGTTAGCCTTTTTAAAGCAGAGGTTTAAAGTAGTGTGGTAGATATGATAAGAAGAAGAGTCTGGATACACCATTGCTTTAGAATGAGGTAATAATTCAAATTAGTAGGTAGCTAAGATCAGATTTTAAAATTTTGTTTTAAATGTGGTGATAGAGGGTGCATCCTGAATTTGGAGAGGCACAGAGTTCCATACAGGAGGCCCTACATAAGAAAGTGAGTGGTTAAATTTGTTAAGTCCATGAGGGGAAGAATGGTGAGGTTAGACATACTAGCCTATCTTCAAAAGTTTTCTTATTCATATTCATTCACTCCTTGGGTCACTAAATAGCAATGGCAACAGTGACAAGGCATTATTACTTACAGGAAAGAGTCGGCCTCCAGCATTACTTTGGGCTGGACGTACCGTAGCTTGCGTTCACTGTCGTCGCAGATCACCCGGGCCAGGCTTGTCTTGCGGAGCTCGTACAGTCGTTCTGAAAGTGTGGTTCGGTTTAAGCTGTGTGTTTCTGAATGCATGGAACAGTTCAGGGCTCCCTTCCTAAATATATGGTAGTATTATTGAATTATTAATTTTTTATAATACTGTAGCCCAAATAATGAACGTAAGGCCATAAGAACACAAGAAAGGCTGATATTGACAAACATAAGATGAAAAAAGAAGGAGAATTGAAAGAAACAAGAAGGAACTGAGAGGAAGAAGAAGGAAAATAGACAGTAATGTTTATAATTTGAATAACCCATAGACAACAAGAGAACAGAGAAGACCTGCTGTTTCTGGACACAAGGCAAACAAGAGGAAATAGCAAGGGGGTAGGAAACACATCAACAACCATTGTAACATAAATTTATACTAAGAATAGCTGGTATTTTAAATGGACTTAATAGATGTATAGCCTTGCAATCTCAGTTCATGATTTCAAGCAGGTGAAAACACACACACTCACACACACACACACACACACACACACACACACACACACACATGATTAGGTAGAGTACAGACACAGGAAAAGGGTATATTCATTGAAATCTTGCAAAATGACCTTAGTATGGCCCAGAATAAAGGTCATTTAAGGTCAAGTTGCATGAAATTTGGTTATTTAGTGAGGAATGTTGGTATATGTTGACCTCAGCAAGACCCAGGACACAAGGTCATTCAAGGGGTCTGGTAAACTGTGGAACTCCCTGCCTGCTTCTGTATTTCCACCTTCCTATTCCCTTGGCCAGTGTCCTTCCTACATAATAAATAAATAAATAAATATATCACAGCAGAACAGTGAGTCAGAAATAACAAAATTGACACATACCTTCTGCGTCTTCTGCCAGTCTCCCTCACTCTGAATATCCAAGGTAACGTCACCTCTTCCTGCCAGGGTTCTGTCACCAACACAGTCATCTGGAAGGCAAAAATTAAATGAATAATATAACCTTGGGGGCCACCACTAAGTCTGCTATTAACATATCTTCATAATTGTTACCTTTCTAACTTCCTCACCTAACAAAACTAACCATACTTCACCAAAATGCAGATAAACCTTTAAAATTCACCATCAGCATTATAATTTTAGTTGTGTATATCTATATTTCAAATTACGGCAAGATCTGTAATGAGAAGCGTCACCTGGCCAGCTACCCTGTACACACGGCTTATTTCACTCTCTTGGCCCAGTAAGGGGGTAACAAGTGACAAATTCTGATGGATGAGGGTAAAATAACAGCTAAATAACTCAGCACAGTCAACACTACAGGCTCAGGACAAGATTTCATAAACATTACTCACCAAGAGTCACCTGGCCAGCTACCCTGTACACACGGCTTATTTCACTCTCTTGGCTCAGTAAGGGGGTAACAAGTGACAAATTCTGAGGGATGAGGGTAAAATAACAGCTAAATAACTCGGCACAGCAACACTAGAAGCAACACAAGATTTCATAAACATTACTCACCAAGGATAAGGAGTCGGGAAAAACAACTTCTTATTTTCACCTCTCCCCAAGTCTTTCGCTACCTTTCTGCACACATCCATTACTCAGATCAACCTGTGTTCATATACTTACAGTTGTTGATAGTAAAATCCAAGTAAAGAAGTGTTATAGCGTTAAAAACCGTGTATAATTACCAACGTGTTCTTCCTCACCATCTTGTACGCTGAATGGAAAGTTTTGTGTATAAACGACTGATGCGCTCTCTCCTTCACATCAATAACAAACAAAAGAGCATCGGTACTAGGAAGGATTAAGGTTTAAATACTATATAATATCCGATTGTAACCCTCTATAGCAACTTTGCTTAGATTTCTTTTAAGATTCTTTTCTTTTTACTTTTATGAACAGCCACTGAATTCAAAAAAAGAAAAATGATAGAAAATGTTGCTACCCATATTTATACCACTACGAAATGCTGTAACATTATTTTCTTGTCGATTCATTCAGTTCAATCATTCCTGGAGCCTATGGTAGCTAAATTCGCTGGCTGTGGTGTTAATTTTTAATATAATGTTAATACCTGCATGTTGGTCGTTGGGTATCAATATTTCGCGTAATAAAACCAGTGGAAGGCAACCAAATTATTTTTCAGACACTGTACATCACACACTAAGTCAATTAAGACCCATTTCATGCATCCCGGTACTAGCGTGTACAGTAAATAAAATATGGAAATGCAGATTAAATTAATGTAGGAATTTCTTAATTCACCAGTTTGCATATACAACAAACAACACAATCTTCTATTAAAA
>NW_026973696.1:745000-750000 GCF_035594125.1 Scylla paramamosain | reverse complement strand
CACCTGTTTAGCACCTGTGTAGTTAATTATTAAGGTGTTGTGTGTGTGTGTGTGTCATCGTCTCTCAATCATTATAACACCTGCAAGAATTATTTAATGAGAACACATTTGCAAACTTTAATGAACACACCTGAGACTGATTGTAACACCTGCAAATGTTAATTGAGCCACAGAACACCTGAGAATTTTGATATTTGCACCTGGAAAAGTTAAATACCACTTAAGATCAATATTGCACTGGAAAATCACCTTGACATCACTTGAAAAACAGAATTACCACTTGAAAACACATGACAAACTTAATTAAATGCCTGAAAACACTTGAAGAAAATTAATAAATACGTTAGAGACTTAATTAACACCTGAAAACTGGAAATACCACTTGAAAACACTTCAAAACACCTTTGACACTTAATTAACACTTGAAAAATACCTTCAAAACTGAAATACTACTTGAAAAATACTTGAAAATACCTTTGAGACTTAATTAACATTTAAAAACACCTTGAAAACTGGAATACCATTTGAAAACACCTGAAAACATCTTTGAGACTTAATTAACACTTGAAAAATACCTTGAAAACTGAAATACTACTTGAAAAACACTTGAAAACACCTTTGAGACTTAATTAACATCTTGAAAACTGGTATAAAACTTGAAAACACCTTTGAAAATTGATTACCAATTAAAAAAACACTTGAAAGTTTAATTATCACTTGAAAAAACACTTGAAAATTTTTAATCATTACCTGAAACACCTTTGAAACTTAATTACCACTTAGAAAGAAAAAAAACACTTGAAAAACACTAACAATTCTAAAAAAAAAGACCCAGAACTTAAAAAAAAAAAATTACCTGGAATTTATCGGAAAAAAAAAATTATTTCACCTGGAACGACTTTGCAAACACTTGAGCGCACCTGTCACCCACTTAGCACCACCACCACCACCACCACAAGCCACTGGAACCACCTAGTACCACCTGGAATCCTGGAATCTGCACTTTCACCCTGTACTGGAATCTGGAATAACCTGGAATTGTGTGGCAGCATTTAGAAGTGTCTGAGTTGAAATATCTCTGCTTATCACTTCAATACTCCAACTGTCACTATTAAAATACACTTGAAACACACTTATAAACACTTAAACACATCAAAACACACTCAAAACACACCAAAACACCCCAAAACACACTCAAAACCACTCTAAACATCCCAAAGCACACTTAAACACACCAAAACATACCAAAACACTAAAATACACCAAAATACACTTAAAACACACTCAAAACACACCAAAACACACTCAAAACACACCAAAACACACCAAAACACACTTAAACAAATTCAAAACACTCCCAAACACACTTAAAACACCCTCAAACACACCCAAACACACCCAAACACACTCATAATACTCCCTAACACACTCAAAACACACCCAAATATCCCAAATTACCTCAAACACCTAAAAATATCCCAAATATATCTTTGTAAAACACTTAAGCACAAACATGGCTACTCATCACTAAAACTCAGCCACCCATCTCTTAAACACAAGCATATCCCATTTAAAACACCCATTCCTACACCTCTGTTCCTGTCCATTCCAGCTCCACTCAGCTTTTCCCCCATTCCTGTGCATTCCAGTCAGTTCTGCCCTATTCCAGCTCAATTCCAATCTCTTTTGCTGTATTCCTGTTAAATTCCAGTCAGTTTTTGCCCATTTCCACCCATTCCTGTTAGTTTTCTCTCTATTCCCACCCCATTCCAGTCTTGCTTCCCTCTATTTCCAGTCTGCTTAAACCCATTCCAGCCCCATCTACCCCAATTCCAGTACCCCCCAATTTCTCCCCATCTCAGCCTGTCACTGCTACACCCACCTTTAAAACACTGATCCAAACACCCCTTTAACTGCCTCCACCCCCCTCACTCACACACCCCAAAAGACACCCCTCAACACACACACACACACACACACAAAGATACCCATAAACACACCTAAAATATTTTAAAACACACAAAAAACACTAAATACACATCTAAACACATCCAAGACAGCTTCAGACACACTCAAAACACACCCAAACACCCCAAAACTTATCCAAAACACCGCATAACTTACCCAGACACCCCCCCAGCACCCCCAAACACCCCACCATGCCTCTCTCAGACACCAGTTACCGCCGCCTCAGCCCCACCATCAACATGTACAGCGAGGAAGGCACAGGGGACTCGGGCCCTGACAGACACTACAACAGGGACCACACTGGGGACTACCTGGCACCCTTAGCTTCTGTAGAAGATCTGTCCCGTGTCAACACCCCTGGCGGATCACCCTCTCCACGACCCCGCCAGCGTCACCCCCGCCCTTGAGGACCCCAATTGGGAGCCCCCGGAGGACCCAAGCCTTGCTACACCAAGGAACATTGCTGAAGTCACACTTGAGCCCGGAATCTTGACACCCCTTCAAGATTCCGAGCCGTTTAGCGTAGGGCCGCCCGACAGGTTTGTTTTGGGTGTGTGTGTAGGTTTGTACGGTTCCGCTGGGTTGGGGAGGGTTGTTTGGGGAGGTGTGGTGTCAACTATTTGGTTCCAGAGAGGCTTGGTTCATGTTTGTGTAGGTTTGGTAAGTGTGTGTTTGATTTATATATATCTTTGTTCATGTGTTTGTTGGTTTTTATCTTATTTTCTTATCTTCTTCTTCTATTTGCCTTTCTTCTTGTTCTTCTTCTTCTTACTCTTGTTTTTCTTGTTATTCTTTTTCTAATTCTTCTTCTCTTTCTGCCTCCTCCTTCTCCTTCCCTCTTCCTTCTCCTCCTCTGTCTTTTCTTATCCTTCTCCTCCTCCTCCTCCTCCTCCTCCTCCTCCTCCTCCTCCTCCTCCTCCTCCTCCTCCTCCTCCTCCTCCTCCTCCTCCTCCTCCTCCTCCTGCTCCTCGTCCTCCTAACCTCTCTCCTCTTTCCAGGTACCGCCTTGTGTTCCTGACCTTAGTACTGCATGGAGTCGGAACACTGATGCCTTGGAATATGTTCATCACTGCCAAGAACGTACGTAGAGAGAGAGAAAGTGAAAGAGAGAGAGAGAGTGAGAGAGAGAGAGAGTGAGAGAGGGGAGTAGGTAGCGTCAGTTTCGGATAAAAATTTGCTTCCTAGTTTTGTCATGAGAATTTGGATCACGTGAGGGTATTGTGAGAGAGAGAGAGTGAGAGAGAGAGAGAGTGAGAGAGAGAGAGGAGTGGGTAGGTGTCAGTTTCAGAGAGAGAGAGAGAGAGAGAGAGAGAGAGAGAGAGAGAGAGAGAGAGAGTTGTATTATCAATCATTCCCTTTTCATTCTTTATTTCTTATTTTTGTTATTATTATTTTGTGTATCATTGAAGTGTGTGTGTGTGTGTGTGTGTGTGTGTGTGAGAGAGAGAGAGAGAGAGAGAGAGAGAGAGAGAGAGAGAGAGAGAGAGAGAATTAAACTAATCTATCTTATATGAATTACATCTCTCTCTCTCTCTCTCTCTCTCTCTCTCTCTCTCTCTCTCTCTCTCTCTCTCTCTGTCTGTCCAGTACTTCGTTGAATACAAGCTGGCCACTGCAGACGAGGACCTGAACACCTATGCCACAAATTTCCTACCCTACATCGGATACGCCTCGCAGATTCCTAATGTTATATTCAACTGGCTCAATATTTTCATTCAAATGGGGTAAGTATGGGGGTGAAGGGGGGTGAGCGGCACATCTCAGATTGTTTGAGGTTTGTGTGTGTGTGTTTGGGTGTGTGGTGTTGTCTGGGTGTGTGTGGTGTGTGTTTGGAGGTGTATAGGGGTGTGTGGGTGTGTTTAACGGTGTTTTGAGGGTGTTTTGGGTTGTGTGGTGTTGTCTGGTGTGTGTGTGAGTGTGTTTGCGGGTGTGTGGTGTTGTCTGGGTGTGTGTGTGTGGGTGTGTTTGAAGGTGTTTGGAAGTGTAAAGGAAAAGAAATTAATAATGACTGATAAATGAAGGAATGACAGAGAGAGAGAGAGAGAGAGAGAGAGAGAGAGAGAGAGAGAGAGAGAGAGAGAGAGAGAGAGAGAGAGAGAGATGTTTAGAAGAAGGAAGGAAGGAAGGAAAAGATTGAGAAACTGTAGAGAGAATGAATAAAAATATGAGAGAGAGAGAGAGAGAGAGAGAGGAGAGAGAGAGAGAGAGAGAGAGAGAGAGAGAGAGAGAGAGAGAGTACCTTTAATTACTATGGGGAAAAAGAAAATGAAGTTAGATTTTTAAAGATAATTATTTTTTTTCTTCTTAATTAAGGGTGAACTAATTGTCTTCCTCCTCCTCCTCCTCCTCCTCCTCCTCCTCCTCCTCCTCCTCCTCCTCCTTGTTTTTATGTCTTTGTTTTTCTCTTCTCGCTCTATTTCCTTGTTTAATTGCCTTCCTCCTCCTCCTCCTCCTCCTCCTCCTCCTCCTCCTCCTCCTCCTCCTCCTCCTCCTCCTCCTCCTCCTCCTCCTCCTCCTCCTCCTCTATGACTTGATTTTCTCCTCTTTCTCTTCCTTTTATCTATCACCTCTCCTCCTCCTCCTCCTCCTCCTCCTCCTCCTCCTCCTCCTCCTCCTCCTCCTCCTCCTCCTCCTCCTCCTCCTCCTCCTCCTCCTCCTTTTCTTCCTCTTCTTCCTTTTCCTCTTCCTTCCCCTTCCACTTATTCACCTCTCAATCTCTCTCTCTCTCCTTTTTCCTCTTCCTCCTCCTCTTCCTCTTCCTTCATTTATCCATCTCTTACTGTCTATATCCTCCTCTTCCTCTTCCTCCTCCTCCCATAACCCCATTCCTCCACCTATCATTTACCTCTTACTCTCTCTTCTCCACCCTCCTCCACCTCTTCCATCTCCTACTCATCACCATTTCACCCCCAAACACTTCTCCACTAATCCTACCCATTTGCTCCACTTCTAAACCTATACCTCCATCTCCATTCTCTCTCTCTCTCTCTCTTTTCCACCTCTCCTCCACACAGGGGCAACCTGACGACTCG
>NW_026973696.1:740000-742500 GCF_035594125.1 Scylla paramamosain | reverse complement strand
TGGCAGGTATGTTCGGGACTGGGAGATGCTGGGGAGGGCTGGGTAAGGCTGGGAGGGGCTAGGAGATGCTGGGGAGAACTGGGAGATGCTGGGAGTGGCTGAGATGAATTGGAAAAGGGTTAGGATAGGTTGGGATGAATTTGGATAGGCTGAGATGGACTAGGAGAGGCTGGGATGGACTGGGAGAGGCTAGGATGAACTGGGAGAGGCTGTGATGAACTGGGAAAGGCTGAGGTGTACTGGGAGAGGCTGGGATGGACTGGGAGAGGCTGTGATGAACTGGGAGAGGCTGTGATGAACTGGGAGAGGCTGGGATGGACTGGGAGAGGCTGGGATGAACTGGGAGAGGCTGTGATGAACTGGGAGAGGCTGTGATGAACTGGGAGAGGCTGTGATGAACTGGGAAAGGCTGAGATGCACTGGGAGAGGCTGGGATGGACTGGGAGAGGCTGGGATGGACTGGAAGAGGCTGAGATGGACTGGGAGAGGCTGAGATGTACTGGGAGAGGCTGGGATGGACTAGGAGAGGCTGTGATGAACTGGGAGAGGCTGTGATGAAACTGGAAAGGCTGAGATGTACTGGGAGAGGCTGTGATGAACTGGAAGAGGCTGTGATGAACTGGGAGAGGCTGAGATGAACTGGGAGAGGCTTTGATGAACTGGGAAAGGCTGAGATGTACTGGGAGAGGCTGGGATGGACTGGGAGAGGCTAGGATGAACTGGGAGAGGCTGTGATGAACTGGGAAAGGCTGAGGTGTACTGGGAGAGGCTGGGATGGACTGGGAGAGGCTGAGATGTACTGGGAGAGGCTGTGATGAACTGGGAGAGGCTGTGATGAACTGGGAGAGGCTGGGATGGACTGGGAGAGGCTGTGATGAACTGGAAGAGGCTGGGATGAACTGGAAGAGGCTGTGATGAACTGGGAGAGGCTGAGATGAACTGGGAGAGGCTGAGATGTACTGGGAGAGGCTGGGATGGACTGGGAGAGGCTGGGATGAACTGGGAGAGGCTGGGATGGACTGGGAGAGGCTGGGATGAACTGGGAGAGGCTGAGATGAACTGGGAGAGGCTGGGATGGACTGGGAGAGGCTAGGATGAACTGGGGAGAGGCTGTGATGAACTGGGAGAGGCTGGGATGGACTGGGAGAGGCTGGATGAACTGGGAGAGGCTGGGATGAACTGGGAGAGGCTGTGATGAACTGGGAGAGGCTGAGATGAACTGGGAGAGGCTTTGATGAACTGGGAAAGGCTGAGATGTACTGGGAGAGGCTGGGATGGACTGGGAGAGGCTGTGATGAACTGGAAGAGGCTGGGATGAACTGGGAGAGGCTTTGATGAACTGGGAAAGGCTGAGATGTACTGGGAGAGGCTGGGATGGACTGGGAGAGGCTGGGATGAACTGGGAGAGGCTGGGATGAACTGGGAGAGGCTGGGATTGACTGGGAGAGGCTGGAATGAACTGGAAAAGGCTGGGATGAACTGGGAGAGGCTGGGATGGACTAGGAGAGGCTGTGATGAGCTGGAAGAGGCTGGGATGAACTGGGAGAGGCTGAGATGAACTGGGAGAGGCTTTGATGAACTGGGAAGGGCTGAGATGTAACTGGGAGAGGCTGGGATGGACTGGGAGAGGCTGGGATGAACTGGGAGAGGCTGTGATGAACTGGGAGAGGCTGGGATGAACTGGGAGAGGCTGAGATGTACTGGGAGAGGCTGGGATGGACTGGGAGAGGCTGAGATGAACTGGGAGAGGCTGGGATGAACTGGGAGAGGCTGTGATGAACTGGGAGAGGCTGAGATGTACTGGGAGAGGCTGAGATGGACTGGGAGATGATTGAAATTGAAATAATAATGGCAGTAGTATTAGAAGTAGTAGTTCATTTGATATAAGATAAACTTTTTAATATATATATACTTTTTTTTATCTCTTGTCTCTTTCCTCCTCCTCTCTCTCTCTCTCTCTTTCTCTCTCTCTGTTTCTCTCTCTCTCTCTCTCTCTCTCTCTCTCTCTCTCTCTCTCTCTCTCTCTCTCTCTCTCTCTCTCTCTCTCTTTCTCCTATTTTTTTCCCTTCATCTTCCCTCCTTTTCCAGCCACCACCACCATCACAACCTCTAAAATGAAGCTGGGGTAAAAATTTTCATTCTCATCCCAAATTTTTCCCCCAGATACATGCCGGACTGAGGAGAATTTTCCTATCACGCCTAAATATTATCAAGCTGTCACCTGCTTCCTGACCTTCAACATGTTTGCCATGCTGGGGAACATGCTGCCAGCCCTCTTCACTTGGGTACCTGCCTCGTCTGTTTACAAGTTACTGGGGCCTTCAGAGGGGTGTAGTGGAAGTTACTGGGGTTTTCAAAGGCTGTAGTGGAAGTTACTGGGGTTTTCAAAGGCTGTAGTGGAAGTTATTGGGGTTTTCAGAGGCTGTAGTGGAAGTTACTGGGGTTTTCAAGGCTGTAGTGGAAGTTACTGGGGTTTTCAAAGGCTGTAGTGGAAGTTACT
>NW_026973696.1:722500-735000 GCF_035594125.1 Scylla paramamosain | reverse complement strand
AAAAACAATAAAAATAATTAACAACAACGTAATGCAACTTAAAAATCACAGTAGAAAGGAAAATAAACAAAAAAATAACAATAACAAATTCATCTCGACATTTACGGCTCGTGTTGGCGGCTGAGTGACAGGTGTGAGTACCAGTCCATTTATTTCGCCAAATATCTCTGTTAATATCAACTATCACGTGTTCCTGGTGTTGTCTAATGGTAGCCTAATACTTCCCCTCCCTGTGCTGTGTTGGTGGTGAAGAAAATAAGAAGAGAAATAGAGAAAAATAAAGTTTGTTGTGGTTTGTTTACTTCAGAGAGAGAGAGAGAGAGAGAGAGAGAGCGGGTTACCTGTCAGTACGTAGGAATTTTGCAAGATTTGACGAAATGACTCGATATTCCTTAATTTTTATGCGTAAACACTGTGTTGTGCCGCGCCATGACGAGTGTTGCGTGCGAGAAGATCACAAAGAGAACATGAAGACGATTTAAACAAGTTATAATAGTATTTTCTTTAATTAACGAAGTAGTCATGATTAAATTAGATTACGTTAAGTTTAGTGAGGCTAGGTGAAAAATTACATGCCAATCAGTTATAATCTCAAGTTTATTTCCTTTTATTAACGGAATATTCATAGTTAAATTAGATTACGTTAAGTTTAGATACGTAAGCTTAGATTAGGTTGAGAAATAACAGGTAGGGAAGATTTTTTTTTCTTTTTTAACGAGTTATTGATGAATAGGCAAGATTAAGCTTAGGTTCATGTATGTTTGATTAATTACTCGTCTTTGTCACTGTGAGAGAGAGAGAGAGAGAGAGAGAGAGAGAGAGAGAGAGAGAGAGAGAGAGAGAGAGAGAGAGAGAATTATTGTATTATTATTTGTTTCCTTCCTTGTCACTGATCTTCACTATTAATATCAGTCTTACTCATCCACACCCTCTACTACTACTACTACTACTACTACTACTACTACTACTACTACTACTACTACTACCACCACTATTACTACTACCACTATTACTACTGCTACTCAAATTTCTCGTCTTCCTCCTCCTCCTCCTCCTCCTGCTACTACTACTACTACTACTACTACTACTACTACTACTACTACTACTACTACTACCACCACCACCACTATTACTACTACCACTATTACTACTGCTACTCAAATTTCTCGTCTTCCTCCTCCTCCTCCTCCTCCTGCTACTACTACTACTACTACTACTACTACTACTACTACTACTACTACTACTATCACCTTTATATTTTGGGAGAGTTTGTCTATAAAATCCGTTTTCTTTCTCTACCTTGCTTTAAAGAGAGAGAGAGAGAGAGAGAGAGAGAGAGAGAGAGAGAGAGAGAGAGAGAGAGAGAGAGAGAGAGAGAGAATGAATGACCTAAACGCTCTCTCTCTCTCTCTCTCTCTCTCTCTCTCTCTCTCTCTCTCTCTCTCTCTCTCTCTCTCTCTCTCTCTCTCTCTCTCTCTCTCTCTCTCTCTCTCTCTCTCTCTCTCTCTCTCTCTCTCTCTCTCTCTCTCTCTCTCTCTCTCTCTCATATAAAAATCCCTGAATCATCTTCCCCTCCTCCTCCTCCTCCTCCTCCTCCTCCTCCTCCTCCTCCTCCTCCTCCTGGAAATCTGGAAGACCCTCTGGAAGACCTTGAGGAAGACTGGAGGAGGAGGAGGAGGAGGAGATGAAGGTCACAGAGAGAGAGAGAGAGAGAGAGAGAGAGAGAGAGAGAGAGAGAGAGAGAGAGAGAGAGAGTCAGTCCTCGGTTATTCATACTCTCTCTCTCTCTCTCTCTCTCTCTCTCTCTCTCTCTCTCTCTCTCTCTCTCTCTCTCTCTCTCTCTCTCCGTTTCTCCTTTTTCTTTCTCTTATTATTATTTCTTGTACTACTATTACTACTTCTACTACTACAACTACTACTACTACTACTACTACTACTACTACTACTACTACTACTACTACTACTACTACTACTACTACTACTATTAATTATGGAGAGAAGTATCCTCCCCTCTCCTTCCCAGAATAGACTCTTCCTTCCTCCTCCTCCTCCTCCTCCTCCTCCTCTATACTCGTTTTCCTTCAGAGAGAGAGAGAGCAGTGGTCACTTTTCACGTCCTGAGCGTTGATTGGTTGCCCTCGTGACCCCGACTGGCTAGAGTGAATCTGATAGGTCGAGAGGAAAGAGACTGTAGAACGAGAACCAATCAGTGAGCTAGGATTGTGTTTAGTCCCGCCCCCTTGTGTGTGTGTGTGTGTGTGTGTGTGTGTGAGAGAGAGAGAGAGAGAGAGAGAGAGAGAGAGAGAGAGAGAGAGAGAGAGAGAGATAATTATATTGTTATTATTATTATTATTATTACTATTATTATTATTATTATTATTATTATTATTATTATTAATGCTGTTGTTTACTACTACTACTACTACTACTACTACTACTACTACTACTACTACTACTACTACTACTACTACTACTACTACTACTACTACTACTCTCTGCTCTCTATACCACCACCAGCATCTCTCTCTCTCTCTCTCTCTCTCTCTCTCTCTCTCTCTCTCTCTCTCTCTCTATAAGGCAAGTCCACTCCAGCAAAAGGGGAGGTGTGTCTCAATGTGTTCATTAAAATCACTCGTAAAATTAATGAATCTTGTAAACATATGAACTTTATTTAATGTTTTAGAAGAAATATATAGAAAAAAGTGAAGGAAATTAGTACATTGAACATATGACGTGATATTGTAACTGTCTGGTGATCTGAAGGCTTGTAAACAACACTGAATATTGTACACAGTGGTTCGGCTTTTAATCACGGGGACAGTTAGGCTAGCAAAATGAAAAGGGTTATTATTATTATTATTATTATTATTATTATTATTATTATTATTATTATTATTATTATTATTGTTTGTTTGTTTGTTTGTTTGTGTTGTTTGTTGTTGTTGTTGTTCTTTTTCCTCCTCTTCTTTTTCGTTATCCTCCTCCTCCTCTTCTTCTTCTTCTTCTTCTTCTTCTTCTTCTTCTTCTTCTTCTTCTTCTTCTTTTTAATCACCATCATCATCATTACTACTACTACTACTACTACTACTACTACTACTACTACTACTACTACTACTACTACTACTACTACTACTACTACTATGAGAGAAAGAAAATGAAGGAAGGAGGAGGAGGAGGAGGAGGACGAGAAGAAGAAGAAGAAGAAGAAGAAGAAGAAGAAGAAGAAGAAGAAGAAGAAGAAACTAATCTATTATAATTTTCATATCCTCTCTCTCTCTCTCTCTCTCTCTCTCTCTCTCTCTCTCTCTCTCTCTCTCTCTCTCTCTCTCTCTCTCTCTCTCTCTCACTTTCCTTCACCCTTCACCGTTAGAGAAAGAGAGAAAACTTTACCTCCACCAGCTTTCTCTCCCTCTCTCTCTCCCATTTCTCCTCCTCTCTCCCTTCATCTCTCACTCTCTCTTCCTCTCCCTCTCTCCTTGACGTGCCTTTCACTTTCTCTTTCTCACTTCCCCGGTTTCACTTTCTCTCTCTCTCTCTCTCTCTCTCTCTCTCTCTCTCTCTCTCTCTCTCTCTCTCTCTCTCTCTCAGTAAGTGTTTAGAAGGGGATGAAAATTCTCTCTTTTGCTTTAATTTTCAGAGAGAGAGAGAGAGAGAGAGAGAGAGAGAGAGAGAGAGAGAGAGAGAGAGAGAGAGAGAGAGAGAGAGAAAGTAGAAGGAGGAATGTCAAGGCTAAGGATGGGGAGAAAATCTCTCTCTCTCTCTCTCTCTCTCTCTCTCTCTCTCTCTCTCTCTCTCTCTCTCTCTCTCTCTCTCTCTCTCTCTCTCTCTCTCAAGACGCGTCCATTCCTAACCCCTGTGATGGTCCTCTCTCTCTCTCTCTCTCTCTCTCTCTCTCTCTCTCTCTCTCTCTCTCTCTCTCTCTCTCTCTCTCTCTCATCTCAGTCTCAGATATTGGAGTTTATATAATTTCTCCCTACAATATACGTGAGAGAGAGAGAGAGAGAGAGAGAGAGAGAGAGAGAGAGAGAGAGAGAGAGAGAGAGAGAATATTGACTCCCCTGTGAGAGAGAATGGATGCGCCCAAGAGAGAGAGAGAGAGAGAGAGAGAGAGAGAGAGAGAGAGAGAGAGAGAGAGAGAGAGAGAGAGAGAGAGAATTTCAACTCTTCCTCTTCATTTTAACCGCTTTTTCTCATTTTCCCCCTTCTCTCCCTTCATTTCCGCCTATTTCCTCTCATTTCTTATCTTCTATCGCTAATTGGTCGTCTAATTCACAAAATAATAGAATATTTATCAATGGAGTAGCCATGCTCCTTGTAGTATAATACTGCAATCTGATTGGCTACTAGTATGACGCAATGTTTGGAGTAAGATGCGACGCTCTGATTGGTCGGGATTAGCGGAATATATGTGGATTTATTCAGGTTTTCATGTTTGTTTACATGTTAAGCCCCGCCCCCTCAAGAGGAATGCCGCTTAGTGATTGGCTGGATTTCTTACACGGAATTTTGGTGGATATCCAGGTTTTCATTGTTTATTTTTGTTTTTCTCTTGTGTTTTATCAGTTTGTCTATTTCTATGTCGCATTTATTCATTTTCTCTTATTTTTCCTTCGTTTTTTCAATAGGAATAGTAATGAAAGATTTTATTTATGCTATTTTTATCTATTTTATTGTATTTAATTTTGTTATAGGGGAGAAAACAAGGTTTGGGCGAGTCCATTCTTCCTTCCAACATTCCTCCTCTTCCTCCTTCTATTACTACTACTACTACTACTACTACTACTACTACTACTACTACTACTACTACTACGACTACTACCACCACCACAACAATAACTACTACTACTACCACTACTACTACTACTGCTACTACTATTTCTTGTTGCAGAGAGAGAGAGAGAGAGAGAGAGAGAGAGAGAGAGAGAGAGAGAGAGAGAGAGATTGTGTGTATGGGCGTGTGTGTGTGTGTGTGTGTGTGTGTGTGTCGCCTCGTAGACAAGGACAGGATAACTCAGGGACACACACACACACAGACAGACACACACGCGGTCCTTGCTGTACGTATCTGTCCTTGTGTGTGTGTGTGTGTATGTGTGTATGTGTGTGTGTGTGTGTGTGTTTCAGTAGTACACACACATAATTGAATACCAACACACACACACACACACACACACAGAGAGAGAGAGAGAGAGAGAGAGAGAGAGAGAGAGAGAGAGCAGTTATCTTACGGCGCCTTCAACACAATATTCATCCATCCTCCTCCTCCTCCTCCAAGGTCACGTCTTCCTCCTCCTCCTCCTCCTCCTCCTTGTAAACAAAGAGCCTCGTTTTCTGTAAGAGTTCACGGGAGCATCAAAGAAAACGTATTATTATTATTATTATTATTATTATTTCGATTTATATACTCGTTTTTGTATTATTAGCTGGTAAACTATTCTTACTACTACTACTACTACTATTACTATTTTCTCACCTTCACTACCTCATTTATTATCTTCACTATTACTATCTTGTATAATCCACTATCGGCTATTACTACTATTTCAATCTCGTCTTTACTACTACTACTGCTAAGTCTCCTTTAATTCTTACTACTACTACTACTATTTCAATCGTTCCTACTACTACTACTAATAGTCATCTCTTTAATTCTTACTACTATCCCTGCTTATTACTATTTATCTAGTCCAGCTGCTTGTACTATCCTGGTACTATTACTATCATCTCTTCTATTGGTCATGTTCCTCTCCCTACCTCTATACTACTACTACTACTACTACTGCTGCTATTACTATTACTATTAATGAGTAAGTGTAGTTCTTTTAATGGAATAAAAATTAAAGATGAAAAAATAATGATAGTTTTATTTATTTTCGATGACAAACAGACAGACAGACACATTAAATAAATAAAATAGACTAAATTTGGGTCTTCCTCTTCCTCCTTCCTCTCTTCTTCCTTGTGTCCCTCCTCCTCCTCCTCTTCCTCTTCTTCCTTGTGTCCCTCCTCCTCCTCCTCTTCTTTCTCATGTCCCTCCTCCTCTTGTTCCTCGTGTCCCTCCTCCTCCTCCTCCTCCTTCCCCTCTTCTCTTCTTCTTCCTCCTCCTTTTGTGTTTCTTCCTTTTCTCTTCTTCCTTCATTTCCTTCACCTCTTCATCCTCCTCCTCCTCCTCTTCAGACAGACAGACAGACAGACAGACACACCAGTAACTGAAAGAGAAGAAAAACATTAATTATCTTGCCAGCAGTGTTTGTTTGTGTGTACGTGTGTGTGTCTTGTATCAGATTAAGTAGTGTATCATGGATCTCAAATAATGTAGGTAAGATATATCACATCATTTTAACAAACAAACAAACAAACAAACTGGTAGAGAGAGAGAGAGAGAGAGAGAGAGAGAGAGAGAGAGAGAGAGAGAGAAATTGAATATATAGATGGATAATTTGATACATACATACATACACACACTAGATTAAGATATTATTATTTTAAACGCACCTCTTCTTCCTCTTCCTCCTCCTCCTCTTCCTTATGGCCTTCCTCTGTGTGTCCTCTCCTCTTTCTGACACACAAACTGGAAGAGAGAGAATAAAATTAATAAAACCAATAAATAAATAAATAAATAAATAAATAAATAAATAAATAAATAAATAAATAAATAAATAAATAAACAAACAAACAAACAAAGCCAACCCTTTATCAACTAGGTGTTCAGACAAATGCCTCTTAGATCAGCTGCATACAGGTGACAGGTGTGGGTTGGGAGGGGCTGCCACAGAACGCAGCACTGCCCCCCCGCCCCCACACCCTCACCTGTATTCTGACTCGTCATCTGCTCATCCCCACACCTGTACGTCACTAATTAGACAGAATAACTACTTAATTTACCTGTACAAATGTTTAATTAATCCCTAGTCTTATAATTTAATCTGTAGAATTAACTGTGCAGTCTTAATTAACCTGTAAAATCTCTTAATTAACTTAATTAACTTTTAAAATACCTATAGAATTAACTGTATACTCTTAATTAACCTGAAATATCTCTTAATTAATTTATACAGCCTTAATTAACCTGTATAAATGATTAATTAACATGTAAAGGCTTCAACTCACCTGTACAGCACATAATTCACTTGTAAATGGCGGCCAGGTTAACGAGGTTCATATTTTCTTCAGCTGTGGAGGAAAGGTTTGGGAATCAGTGCTTGAGTGGTAAAGATCTCTCTCTCTCTCTCTCTCTCTCTCTCAGATTATTAAAACTATTTCTCTTATTTCTCTTTCTTTCTAATTTTTAATGTCATTTCTCTCAAATAACTAAAACCAATTAAAGAAACATCAACTCTCTCTCTCTCTCTCTCTCTCTCTCTCTCTCTCTCTCAGATTATTAAAGCTATTTCTCTTTCTTTCAAATTTCTAAAGTCATTTATCTCAAATAACTAAAACCAATTAAAGAAACATCAACTCTCTCTCTCTCTCTCTACACACACACACACAATGTACGTACAGCAATTCATGTGTGCGCCATCAGTACACGCGCACACACACACATTACTGTAAGTGTTCCTTGATCTGGCACGATTTCTAACACAGTGATCAAGAATTACACACACCATGTCTGTTTAACGTGCTGTGTGTGTGTGTGTGTGTGTGTGTGTGTGTGTGTGTGTGTGTGTGTGTGTGTGTGTGTGTGTGTGTGACTAGAGTAATATCTAAATACAAAAAGGAAGGAAGGAAGGAAGGAAGGAAGGAAGGAAGGGAGAGGAGGAAATAGAGAGAAGGACAAGAGGAATAAGACAACAACAATAATAATAATAATATAATAATAATAATAATAACAATAAAAACAATAATAAACTTACCAGTCTTTTAAAAGTGAAATAACTCTATTTTCTCTCTTCCTTCCATTGCTGAGTCAATCTGAGAGAGAGAGAGAGAGAGAGAGAGAGAGAGAGAGAGAGAGAGAGAGAGAGAGAGAGAGAGAGAGAGAGAGAGAGAATTACAAAAAACAATTAATTAGACACACAAAAATTTAAATTAGACAAACAAACAAACATATCCAATTTCCTATAGGCCTAATCAGATCTCAAATTATCTACAGCAGTGATTAGTGACGCCAATCTTCAGCGACTCATCCGAAAAAAATCATCCTAGTAGGCCTGGGTGACGGGTGACAGTGGTGGTGGTGGTGGTGGTAGTAAGAGATAGAGTTATAAAGAGTGATTGGTGATGGGAGACGAAGGTGGTGATGGTGGTGGTAGCGTAGGTAATTTAATAAAGAATAGATGGATGGATGAGAGAGAGAGAGAGAGAGAGAGAGAGAGAGAGAGAGAGAGAGAGAGAGAGAGAGAGAGAGAGAGAGAGAGAGAGAGAGATGAACGAAAAAAATAAAATAAAAATATTCAAATTATATCCTTACCAGTTCAATTTTGCTCCTCCTCCTCATCTTCTTCCTCTTCCTCTCCTCCTTGTCTTCTTCCTCTTCTTCCAAACACACTCCTCTCTTCCTCTTCTTTCACATTCTTCCTTATCCTCCTCCTCCTCGTCTTCCTCTTCTTCCAAATCACTCCTCTCTCTCTTCTCTTCCTCCTCTTTCATATTCTTCCTTGTCCTCCTCTTCTTCCAAACACACTCCTCTCTTCCTCTTCTTTCACATTCTTCCTTATCCTCCTCCTCCTCGTCTTCTTCCTCTTCTTCTAAACCACTCCTCTCTCTCTTCTCTTCCTCCTTTCATATTCTTCCTTGTCCTCCTCTTCCTTCCCCTTCATCTCCCCATCCCTGCAACACAACACAACACATTAGACACACACACACACACACACACACACACGTACAGACACTCATTGCCTCAGAGATCCGTAACTAAAGGTCTGTCAGTTCAAAATCAGTTTCGGGATAAGAAAGTCATCATGAATTGGGGTGTTGAGTGTGTTTGGAGGTGTTTGGGTGTATATTGGTGTATATTGGTGTGTTTTGAGTGTGTTTGGGTGTGTTTTGAGTGTTTTTGGGTGTATATTGGTGTGTTTTGAGTGTGTTTGGGTGTGTTTTGAGTGTGTTTGGGTGTATTTTGGTGTGTTTGGGTGTATATTGGTGTGTTTTGAGTGTTTGGGTGTGTTTCTGGTGTGTTTTGAGTGTGTTTCTGGTGTGTTTAGGTGAGTTTTGAGTGTGTTTGGGTGTTTTGAGTGTGTTTTGACTTTTTTGTGGTGCTTGGGTAAAATTTTGCAGTTTTTCAAGTGTTTTTTATGTCTGTTTTGATGTTTATTGGTGTTTTAAGTGAATTTAACTATGTTCTGATGAGTTTGATGTACTGCATGTAATAAATAAATAAATAAATAAATAAATAAACAAATAAATAAATATATATAATTCAAAACAGCAATACACAAAAATATTTACCTGTCTGTCGTCCAATGAGGTGCTCCTTCACTGTCACCCTGTTCCTCCCAGCCTCTGTCACCCTGTTCTTCTCAGCCTCCCTGTCACCCTGTTCTTCTCAGCCTCCCTGTCACCCTGTTCTTCTCAGCCTCCCTGTCATGTTCTCCCAGCCTCTTTGTCACCCTGTTCCTCTTAAGACTCCTCTGTCATGTTCTCCCAGCCTCTCTTGTCACCCTGTTCCTCCCAGCCTCTCTTGTCACCCTGTTCCTCTCAGCCTCCCTGTCACCCTGTTCTTCTCAGCCTCCCTGTCATGTTCTCCCAGCCTCTGTCACCCTGTTCCTCTCAGCCTCCCTGTCACCCTGCTCTTCTCAGCCTCCCTGTCACCCTGTTCTTCTCAGCCTCCCTGTCATGTTCTCCCAGCCTCTCTGTCACCCTGTTCCTCCCAGCCTCCCTGCCACCTGCTCCCCCAGCCTCCCTGTCACCCTGTTCCTCCTCTCCTTCCACTTATTTAGGAATTATTTAGCCACGTGGATCTCCAGGACCACATCTGAAAATACAATAAAATAATAATTAGTTAAAATGCAATCACTATTATATATAAATGACTGGTAATTATTTGTAGTTATATAAGGATGTTACATGTACCTTCGTGTGATTGAGTCAAGAATTACCTTGCCGGATACGATTATTTAAACTCCCCTGTAAGTGTTGAAGTCACAGAGAGAGAGAGAGAGAGAGAGAGAGAGAGAGAGAGAGAGAGAGAGAGAGAGAGAGAGAGAGAGAGAGAGAGAGAATTCTTACAAAGCCCTTTTCTGACATGTAAATTAAAGATACCTCTCTCTCTCTCTCTCTCTCTCTCTACAAACCTTCCCCTTCCAAGCCTTCCTATCACACACACACACACACACTCTCTCTCTCTCTCTCTCTATAGCCCAGGACAGGTTCACAACACGGCCAAATGAAGGCGTGCATGAGTTAATCTGGGCGCCTTGTTCTACCCTGTCCGAGAAACCCCTGCCACGCCATTAGGGGCGGGCAGGGGCTGTAACAGGGGATGAGGGGGGGGTAAAGATGAGCCACGTGGTCTGTGTGTGTGTATGTATGTATGTCTCTGCCGTTAGTAGAAGAAATAAGAAACAATATGAATGGGGAAAAGAGAGAGAGAGAGAGAGAGAGAGAGAGAGAGAGAGAGAGAGAGAGAGAGAGAGAGAGAGAGAGAGAGAGAGAGCCGACCACGTGGTATATTAAAATAAACAAAACCAACCAAAAAATCACAAAATAACCAAAAAAACCTACTTAAAAAACACACAAATTAAATAAAATCTTACGTAAAACTTGAATTTCTAGCAGAAATCCGATTACTTAAAAAAAAACACTTAAATAACAATAAATACCGAACCCTAACACTTATATCTCACTTAACACACTTATAACCTTCACTTCAGACCATTTACTAACCTTTAAGTTGGATATTTAAGGAGTTTTAAGGCGAAATAAGGGAGCGATGCTGAAGCGCGACCTTTTCCTTCCATGGCTTGCGAGAGAGTGGGCGAGCATCTAAAATGGCGGGTATATATAGGGATGGTCTTGATCTTGATCTTGATGCTTGAAGATTACATTTTTTTGGGTGTTTTCTTGGGTTTTTGAGGTTTTCCGTATATTTCTCTATATTTTTTTGGTGTAGGGTGTGTTTTTGGGTATTTAAAACTATATTGCAAGGGTTTTTTTGGTTTATTTGTGGATGTAAATGAAGATGTAAGAAGACGGCATGACAAGCTGGCGTCCTTAAAATAGATATATATTCTTTTATTCGTTTTCCTCGTCTTTTGATTGGTTTTCTGCATATTTTCTTGTTTCATTGCTTATTTAGGAATTTATTTTATTGTTTTGTTCCTCTGTTTCGTTTATTTCCGTATTTTATTTAAAATTTAATGACACGTGTTTTTCTCTTCTTTTCATGGTTTTCTGCGTGTTTAGCTTAATTTATTTATCATTTTAGAATTTATTTATTTTTTTTGTTCCTTTATATCGTTTATTTCCTCTGATTTCCGCTGTTTATATAAATTTTGTTAATGTTCATTAATATTTTTCCTTTTCTCATCTTTTAAGTAATTTTGGCATGTTTCTTTTATTTTATTAATCATTTAGGAATTTATTTTATTGTTTTCTGCCTTTATTTTGTTTATTTTTCTAGTTTATATAGATTTCGTTATCCTTTATCAATTTTTTCCTTATTTGTCATCTCCTAATTAATTTTCGTATCTTTTGTTGTGTTCTTGTTATTTTAAAGGTTACTTGAATGCTTATCTACCTATTTCATTTTTCATTCGTCTCTTTAGTCAGTTTATATTTGAAACCACTAATATACAAATTTATTTCAAGGGAATTCCTTATTCTTTTGCCTTTCTAAACTAATATTAATGTTTTTATATATTTTTCATGCTATTTTCTGAGTTTATTTAACGCCCAGAGTGTTTAGTTAAGAATTAATAGATTTTAAATACGAGGAAATCTAAATTATTTGAAGGGAGAATCCTCTCTTACTTATTTCGTATTTATTCACTTATTATTCACTCACCCAGTTACTTAATACGTTCAACTTATACATAAATCAATAAAGTAACTGCAATACAACATACACAAATACAACGCATCCTGTTTTTTTGTATATAAGTGTTTTTGTTGTCAGCAGTGAGAAAGTGTTCCCCTAAAACTCAAAATGGATTCGTCCGGGGTCAGTGCTCTCTCTCTCTCTCTCTCTCTCTCTCTCTCTCTCTCTCTCTCTCTCTCTCTCTCTCTCTCTCTCTCTCTCTCTCTCTCGGTGGCGTGGAGAGATGCTGGGAAATGGAGAAAAGGAGATAAAAAGGATATGAATAAGAGAACAGAAGAGAAATTTATAATTGAGAAGAGAGAATAAAAAAAATTGTGAATCCTTAAAAATATTGACGTTTTCTTATTTTACGTTTTCTATACCAACAACAACAACAACAACAACAATAACAACAACTACTACTACTACTACTACTACTACTACTACTACTACTACTACTACTACTACTACTACTAATAATAATAATAATAATAATAATAATAATAATAATAATAATAACAGTAATAATAATAATAAGACG
>NW_026973696.1:710000-712500 GCF_035594125.1 Scylla paramamosain | reverse complement strand
TCTCTCTCTCTCTCTCTCTCTCTCTCTCTCTCTCTCTCTCTCTCTCTCTCTCTCTCTCTCTGTCCTATAATTCTCGTTTTTTTTCTTTTCTATATTCTCTCTCTCTCTCTCTCTCTCTCTCTCTCTCTCTCTCTCTCTCTCTCTCTCTCTCTCTCTCTCTCTCTCTCTCTCTCTCTCTCTCTCTCTCTCTCTCTCTAACAGTACTCTCTATCAGTAATTTTTGCAACTCATCATTACTATTCTACTACTACTACTACTACTACTACTACTACTACTATTACCACCACCACCACCATTACCACCACTCTAAAATACTCAAAAATAATCGAAAACTCAATAACTCTTAAATATTATCACGATCTACGGAGGACCTGGGCGTGACTTAGCGAGGAAGGGGGCGGGGCTAAGACATCACGCCACGGCCTGTGATTGGCTGAGCCGGCGGGTGTGGCGGCTCAAGGCTAGAATACTGCGGCTCCTTAACTCCGCCCCCTTCCTCAATGTAAACAAAGATAATATTAGTAATGATTAACTGCATTTTTTATTTTGTTGATTTTATTTAGATAATTTTAACGATTTAGTTGCTGGGTCTCTCTCTCTCTCTCTCTCTCTCTCTCTCTCTCTCTCTCTCTCTCTCTCTCTCTCTCTCTCTCTCTCTCTCTCTCTCTCCACGTCGATATTTTGTTGCGTAGGGAGAGAGAGAGAGAGAGAGAGAGAGAGAGAGAGAGAGAGAGAGAGAGAGAGAGAGAAATATTTTCCTATTTCTGCTGCAATCCAATGAACGTAGTGAGAGAGAGAGAGAGAGAGAGAGAGAGAGAGAGAGAGAGAGAGAGAGAGAGAGAGAGAGAGAGAGAGAGAGAGAATCATTACTCTCCAAAATTCCTTTTTTCTTGCTCTATTTTATTTAGCATTTCTAGCTACGTAGTAAGAGAGAGAGAGAGAGAGAGAGAGAGAGAGAGAGAGAGAGAGAGAGAGAGAGAGAGAGGGGGGGATGCGCGTGAATTTGCACCCCCCCACACACACACGTGTATATGTGTGTGTGTATGTGTGTGTGTGAGAGAGAGAGAGAGAGAGAGAGAGAGAGAGAGAGAGAGAGAGAGAGAGAGAGAGAGAGAGTAAGCACGCGCGGCCCAAAATATTAAACACACACACACACACACACACACACACACACACACACACAGACACACATGACCTTGTTATTTGCAAAGGCGTGTGCACAACAGACACACACACACACACACACACACACACACACACACACACACATACAAAACAGCTTTCCTTATTTGTCATTTTTACTTAAGTTTTTATTTATTTATTTTTTTAACTTATCTATTTTAATTCATCTTATATCATTTCAGTCTATCATTATTTTTTTTCCATCACTTTTTTTCTTTTTCTTTCTTTAATTCTGTCTGCATCTTCTGTTTTTATTTTTACGTTATTATTCAGTTATTGCTATTTCTTTCTTTCTTTTCCATTGTATAAATTCTGGTTACACTCCTGCTTAACAAAGGCTGTACATCAAGTGACACGGATTTTCAAGGGTGTTTTTGCAGTTCTAGTGACAGATTAACACCATTTCTACATTATTAACGGGAGAAACACTTGAAAACCCGGCTGACCATCTGTTTATAAGGTGTTTAAGGGTGTTTTTACAGTTCTAGTGACAGATTGGCAAGATTTTCGTGATTCAAGTGAAAGAATAACAACATTTCTACATTATTAACGGGAGAAACACCCTTTGAGAACCCGGCTGGTCATCTCTGTGGCCTTGAAAAACAGTCCTGATGAGGTGACGCAGGTTCTTAAGGATGCTTTTTACGGTTCTAGTGAGAGAATAACAACATTTCTGCATTATTAACGGGAGAAACACCTTTGAGAACCCGGCTGGTCATCACTGTGGCGTTGAAAGACAGTCGTGGTGAGGTGACGCAGGTTCTTAAGGATGCTTTTTACGGTTCTACTGACAGAATAACAACATTTCTACATTATTAACGGGAGAAACACCTTTGAGAACCCGGCTGCTCATCACTGTGGCGTTGAAAAACAGTCCTGATTATGTGACGCAGGTTCTTAAGGATGTTTTTACGGTTCTAGTGACAGAATAACAACATTTCTACATTATTAACCAGAGAAACACCTTTGAGAACCCGGCTGCTCATCACTGTGGCCTTGAAAAACAGTCCTGATGAGGTGACGCAGGTTCTTAAGGATGTTTTTACGGTTCTAGTGACAGAATAACAACATTTCTACATTATTAACCAGAGAAACACCTTTGAGAACCCGGCTGCTCATCACTGTGGCCTTGAAAAACAGTCCTGATGAGGTGACGCAGGTTCTTAAGGATGTTTTTACGGTTCTAGTGACAGAATAACAACATTTCTACATTATTAACCAGAGAAACACCTTTGAGAACCCGGCTGCTCATCACTGTGGCGTTGAAAAACAGTCCTGATGAGGTGACGCAGGTTCTTAAGGATGTTTTTACGGTTCT
>NW_026973696.1:680000-700000 GCF_035594125.1 Scylla paramamosain | reverse complement strand
GTCTGTGTGTCACTAGACTCTGCTATCCCACATGGAGCAGCCCTGACAAGCTACATTCTCTCTCTCTCTCTCTCTCTCTCCTTCCATATCTCTCTCTCTCTCTCTCTCTCTCTCTCTCTCTCTCTCTCTCTCTCTCTCTCTCTCTCTCTCTCTCTCTCTCTCTCTCTCTCTCTCACTGCACATCTCAACTCAATAAAACAAGAGGTGATTTTGTAAGTGGTACAGCTCATCAGATTTGCAAGGTGGCGTGTGTATTGCGTCACCCCTGTTACATATTCCCTGCTTGGCTTGTACGTTGACCAATACATGAAATAAGAACGTAAAAATAAAGGTGAATATGCCTTGAGGTGTGTGGCGGTCAGAGGTAAATCATTACAAAAGTGAAATATGTTATTTATCTAAGTCTTGATGCTATGAATCGGACACCTTGTATATACATTCTATGGCGTCACCTATGGGCGTGGGTGAGTCCGAATACGTGCAAAAAGGCAAAGTGTGAAAAGATAAGCTTGAAACCAGTAGATAAGTCGATAAGGAAGCACAGCAAGCATGACAACAATTAAATATAACGTGCTGAGAGAAATATGGAAGAGTGTGGCTGTGCTGAGTATAATTGCGTTTTAATTTTGACTGCATGTAACGAAAGCGAAATTAATCAAAAGTGGGGCAGAAGAGTAGGAAACAGCAATATAAGCTTTGAAAAGAAATGCAGGATGGATCACATTTGGGGAAAGACCTACAAAAGCGACTTAGGTACAAGATTAGGCTTGGAAAGAATGAAAAAGGCGTGAATATCAAGGAAGTTGCGTCTGTGCAATGAAAGTAGAAGCAAATGAAGGAAGATATGCATGGAAATGACAGAATGGCTGGGAGAAATCAAAATAAACGTGAATGAGCCTTGACAAGAGGAGACAGAGTGGAAACTGAATAAAATATGAGAAAATGGAAGAATGAGAAATGTAATGCGCGGGACTGAATGAATGAAAGAATAGATTGAAACGAAAGTACACCAGAATTGAACAAGAGGAGAGAGGCCCTGATGTATGCAAGATAGTATATTTGCAGCAAAGACACAGTGTATAGGTGTAAAAGCAAGGAATTACAGACAGTTCGAGAATGGTGATGCTGCTGGGACTGTGCGGAAAGACCAATGAAAGGGCTGATTGGGACTGTGAAGGCACCCCTGGGGAAATTATGACCTGATGTGAGAGATGCTGTCTGTTTTTCTATTTTTCATATCCTTTTCCACCTACATGAACTGCCAATACGAAGGCCTTGCTTGGAAATAATTTTAGCTACTGATCAACACCAAGATCAAGATTAGTGGCGCCAAAAGTGGCTTGAGTGTTTGCAGCGGTCTTTGGAAGGAGCAGAAAAGGCGCCCGTATTTTATTCTGGTCAGTGGTCAGGTCATGCCAATTGTGTTGCAGATTGCGCGTGTGCTTGAGGTACCCTGGGTCACCTGTGGGCACCTGTGGGCACCTGTCTACTGCGTCTAGAGGAGGGAACAATGGTGGCACGTGGTCGCTGGCCGGGTCCGCTACGTGTGCGGCAGATTGACTTTGTTTGAGCTGGTCTGAGTCACTTGTGGTCACCCTGCGGACTGGTGGCGTCTACCTGGGCTCATCTGAGGGCTTGGAGTCAATGGTGGGCGGGGGACAAGTAAATCGGGAGGTGAGTGAGGAAAGGTGGTGGTCACTCCGTGGCACTAGTGGCGACGCGTGGTCCCTGGCTGGCTGGGCCGCGTCTGGCATGTCTGAGCTGCTCTGTGTATTTTGTTGCATTGCTAGCAGGTGAGGCATCTCTGTTAACGCTTGCTTCTTTGTACGTTAACCTTCAACAAATGATTGGCTTTTTAACAGTTTTTTATTTATTTATTTTTTATTTTTCAGCCTTGTATGTCTTTAGTAGCACACCAATAGCAGGCAATTTCCATGAATTCAGGCGTTTTGAGGTGTCTCCGCCAGTTTTTGTCACCCTTCCAGCTGCTTACTCTGCACAGGGCCCTTACTCGTCCATGCATGGAAAATGCTTCACATGTCTGGGGGTTCCACTCATACCGCTCTTCCAGACAGGGTGCAATCAAAAGCTTTTCATCTCATTAACTCCTCTCCTCTAACTGACTGTCTTCAGCCTCTCTCTCTCTCTCTCTCTCTCTCTCTCTCTCTCTCTCTCTCTCTCTCTCTCTCTCTCTCTCTCTCTCTCTCTCTCTCTGACTGACTGACTGATCAGCCTCTCTCATTGCCACAGTGTTGCATCTCTAGCTGTCTTATACCGCTGTTTTCACGCTAACTGCTTTTCTGATCTTGCTAATTGCTTGCCTCCCTCCTCCTGCAGCCTCACTGTACAACACTATCTTCTCTCACCCTTATTCTGTCCACCTGTCTGATGGAAGAGTTAACCAGTATTCTCAGTCATTCAACCCTTTGCTGGATTGTGGTGTTGAGTGAGTGTGGTCAGCCCTGGAGTGCCCTGAGCTGTGGGGTCATTGGGAAGGTGTTGGGCTGTGGCAGTTGAGGGACATCGTGTGGCAGTGCAAGCCGTGCATCCTGGGGTGTGGTGCAGCGCTGCAGGCCCACCACACGTGCCCCTGGGGTTTGTACGAGTGTGGTAGGCTGCACCGAGGCACTTACTGTGTGGTGGCCTTGCTGTGAGGCGGCCCTGCTGTGTGATAGGCTGAGGGTGAGGCAGGAAGCCCCTCTCTCCTGTGTGCTGACGGCCTTCTTTGTTACAGGTGAAAATAATAACAATCACTCCACTGCAAACAAAGAAATTTGTGCCAGAACAACAATGGCTTACAAATCAGATGAAGAAATGGCCAGGAGACTTCAAAGGGAGGTTAGAAATACCAAATTTGTTTATTATTTTCTCCTCACTTCAGTATTTTTTTTATATTTAGCAAATTTTTACCTTGAAATGTGTATTTAGTGGACCAGGAGTGTCTGGGAGAGTGTAACAGGGTTTGGGAGGGTGTGGCACTGTTTGGGAGGGTGTGGCAGTGTTTGGGATGCTGTGGCAGTGTTTGGGAGGGTGTACCAGTGTTTGGGAGGCTGTGGCAGTGTTTGGGATGCTGTGGCAGTGTTTGGGAGGCTGTGGCAGTTTTTTTTTTTTTTTTTATTCATGTAGGAGTGACACTGGCCAAGGGCAACAAAATTCCAATAAAAAAAAATGCCCACTGAAATGTCAGTACCATAAAAGGGTCAAAGCAGTGGTCAAAAATTGATGAATAAGTGTCTTGAAACCTCCCTCTTGAAGGAATTCAAGTCATAGGAAGGTGGAAATACAGAAGCAGGCAGGGAGTTCCAGAGTTTACCAGAGAAAGGGATGAATGATTGAGAATACTGGTTAACTCTTGCCTTAGAGAGGTGGACAGAATAGTGGTGAGAGAAAGAAGAAAGTCTTGTGCAGCGAGGCCATGGAAGGAAGTGTTCTGAGACGTCTCTGCCAGTTTTTCTCACCCCCCAGCTGCTAACTCTGTACAAGGGCCTTATCTGTCCATGTATGGAGTATGCTTCACATGTCTGGGGAGGTTCCACTCATACTGCTCTTCTAGACAGGGTAGAATCAAAAGCTTTTCGTCTCATCAACTCCTCTCCTCTAACTGACTGTCTTCAGCCTCTCTCTCACCGCCGCAATGTTGAATATCTAGCTGTCTTCTACCGCTATTTTCATGCTAACTGCTCTTCTGATCTTGCTAACTGCATGCCTCCCTTCCTTCTGTGGCCTCGCTGCACAAGACTTTCTTCTTTCTCTCACCCCTATTCTGTCCACCTATCTAACACAAGAGTTAACCAGTATTCTCAATCATTCATCCCTTTCTCTGGTAAACTCTGGAACTCCCTGCCTGCTTCTGTATTTCCACCTTCCTATGACTTGAATTCCTTCAAGAGGGAGGTTTCAAGACACTTATTCATCAATTTTTGACCACTGCTTTGACCCTTTTATGGGACTGCCATTTCAGTGGGCATTTTTTTTTATTAGATTTTTGTTGCCCTTGGCCAGTGTCACTCCTACATTAAAAAAAAAAAAAAAAGAGGGGAGGCATGCAGTTAGCAAGATCAGAAGAGCAGTTAGAATGAAAATAGCGGTAGAAGACAGCTAGATATGCAACATTGTGGTGGTGAGAGAGAGGCTGAAGACAGTTAGAGGAGAGGAGTTGATGAGACGAAAAGCTTTTGATTCCACCCTGTATAGAAGACAGGGTGTACCAGTGTTTGGGAGGGTGTACCAGTGTGTGGGAAGGTGTGACAGTGTTTGGGAATGTGTGGCAGTGTTTGGGAGGCTGTGGCAGTGTTTGGGAGGGTGTGGCAGTGTTTGGGAGGGTGTAGCAGTGTTTGGGAGGGTGTGGCAGTGTTTGGGAGGGTGTGGCAGTGTTTGGGAGGGTGTGGCAGTGTTTGGGAGGGTGTGGCAGTGTTTGGGAGGGTGTGGCAGTGTTTGGGAGGCTGTGGCAGTGTTTGGGAGGGTGTGGCAGTGTTTGGGAGGGTGTAGCAGTGTTTGGGAGGCTGTGGCAGTGTTTGGCAGGATGTACCAGTGTTTTGAGTGCATTTGGAAGATGAAGCTCACTCTCTCTCTCTCTCTCTCTCTCTCTCTCTCTCTCTCTCTCTCTCTCTCTCTCTCTCTCTCTCTCTCTCTCTCTCTCTCTCTCTCTCTCTCTCTGCGTGTACAGTTTGACGAGGAGGCAAGGAGGGCGGAAGAAGCGGAGGACAGTGCAGCGGAATGGTCTCTATTGATGCCACATTCAAGCCACAAGATGTCGGACAGCAGCGAGGAAGAAGAGATGATGAAGATTAGAGGAAGAGGTGGAAGGTCTGATGTCTCATTCAGTCCCTGTGGTTAGTGAATACACCCTTAACTTCTCAGACAGTGAGGAGGAGGAGGAGGAGGAGGAGGAGGAGGAGGAGGAGGAGGAGGAGGAGAAGAGGAAGATAATTTTGAATGTGAAGATTTGATTTGGTAGATTCTGAGAGAGAGAGAGAGAGAGAGAGAGAGAGAGAGAGAGAGAGAGAGAGAGAGAGAGAGAGAGAGAGAAAGCACACACACACACACACACACACCTAACCCTTGCTCTCTCTCTCTCCCTCCCTCCCTCCCTCCCTCCCTCCCTCCCTCCCTCCGTCCCTCCCCCAGCAGACAGCAGACCAGGCCCATCTCACAAGTCACCCCAGGGGCCCCAGAGACAGGAAGATGGACAAGCAGGTACTTCAGGAGCCAAGCCGCCCTGCAGGTATGGTTCATCTTGCTACAGGAAGAATCCTCAGCACCACTTGGAGTTTTCACACCCTACAGAAGGAGATGAAGAAGATGAAGATGATGAAGATGAGGGAAGTGAAGATGAAGAAGGTGAGGAAGGTGAAGGAGGAGGAGGAGCTAAGGTGGATTGTATTGAATTGATGTTTGTTTGTTTGTTTGTTTGTTTGTTCTTTTTTTCTCTCTCTAATCCATTAATTTTTCAACAGATGGAGAAGGAAGAGAGAGCAGGAAGAGAAAAGGAGAGGAGGAGACACAAGCAAAGAAGAAGAGGAGGACCATGCAGAGGTGAGAGAGAGAGAGAGAGAGAGAGAGAGAGAGAGAGAGAGAGAGAGAGAGAGAGAGAGAGAGAGAGAGAGAGAGAGAGAGAGAGAACCTAACCTAACTTAATCTAATGACACAACTTTTCTAGTCATTTTCATCCCTCTCCCAGCCCCTCCCAGCCCCTCCCAGCCTCTCCCAGCCTCTCCCAGCCCCTCCCAGCCTCTCCCAGCCCCTCCCAGCCTCTCCCAGCCTCTCCCCCCTTCTCTCCCTCACAGATCACATAGACTCTCCCAAGCATTGCTAAAACCTCTCAGACATTTCTCCTCTCTCCCAGCCCCTCCCAGCCTCTCCCAGCCTCTCCCAGCCCCTCCCAGCCTCTCCCAGCCTCTCCCAGCTCCCCACCAGACACTCACCCCTCTCCTCTCCCTCACAGACCCAGTAAACCCTTCATAGACCGCCTGGCAGACAGTCAACCCTTCGGTCTGTTTCTCAACAAGTGTTACAGTGTTGAGGGCACCTACAATGATTCTTCATGCCTCGTCCTCAATGACCTTCTCAACCCGGCCCTTGGCAAGCTGGTGGAGAGTGCACAGGTGAGAGAGAGAGAGAGAGAGAGAGAGAGAGAGAGAGAGAGAGAGATACACACACACACACACACACACACACACACAGGAGAATAACAATCCACAGAGAGAGAGAGAGAGAGAGAGAGAGAGAGAGAGAGAGAGAGAGAGAGAGAGAGAGAGCAACACACACAAAAAACACCCCAATTCACCCAAACTGACCTTGTGTGACCTTTTGTGACCTCAGCTGACCTTCCTGGTTGACTTGAAATTCCTGATGGAAGTTTATGAGTCTGCAAACGTCGCTGACAAGCCGCTGCTGTTGGTGTATGGGGAAATTTGTCCCACCAAAAAAATTTATCGGAATATCACATTTTATAAGGTAAGAGAGAGAGAGAGAGAGAGAGAGAGAGAGAGAGTTAAGAGTGTGTGTGTGTGTGTGTGTGTGTGTGTGTGTGTGTCTGTGTGCATTTGGTATAGAAGTTATAGTAGTAGTAGTAGTAGTAGTAGTAGTAGTAGTAGTAGTAATAGTAATGTTTTATATTCCATCAGCCTCTCCCAGTCTATCTCAGCCTCTCCCAGTTCATCCCAGCTTCTCCCAGTCTATCTCAGCCTCTCCCAGTCCATCCCAGCCTCTCCCAGTCCATCTCAGCCTCTCCCAGTTCATCCCAGCCTCTCCCAGTTCATCCCAGCCTCTCCCAGTTCATCCCAGCTTCTCCCAGTTTATCTCAGCCTCTCCCAGTCTATCTCAGCCTCTCCCAGTCCATCTCAGCTTCTCCCAGTTCATCCCAGCCTCTCCCAGTTCATCCCAGCTTCTCCTAGTCCATCTCAGCCTCTCCCAGTTCATCTCAGCCTCTCCCAGTCCATCCCAGCCTCTCCCAGTCCATCCCAGCCTCTCCCAGTTCATCCCAGCCTCTCCCAGTCCATCTCAGCCTCTCCCAGTCCATCTCAGCCTCTCCCAGTTCATCCCAGCTTCTCCCAGTCCATCTCAGCCTCTCCCAGTCTATCTCAGCCTCTCCCAGTCCATCCCAGCTTCTCCCAGTCCATCTCAGCCTCTCCCAGTTCATCCCAGCCTCTCCCAGTTCATCCCAGCCTCTCCCAGTTCATCCCAGCCACTCCCAGTTCATCCCAGCTTCTCCCAGTTTATCCCAGCCTCTCCCAGTCACTCCCAGCCCCTCTCTCTCTCTCTCTCTCTCTCTCTCTCTCTCTCTCTCTCTCTCTCTCTCTCTCTCTCTCTCTCTCTCTCTCTCTCTCTCTCTCTCTCTCTCTCTCTCTCTCTCTCTCTCTCTCTCTCTCTCTCTCTCTCTCTCTCATGCACTCTCCTCTGTGTCCCCCGCAGGTTCCAGTGCGTTACCGGTATGGAAGGCACCACACCAAGGCCATGTTTTTTTTGTACGAGACTGGCATGAGAATCGTCATCCACACTTCCAATTTGTTGTCCAATGATTGTTTTGAGAAGACGCAGGGCTACTGGGTCTCTCCTGTCTTCCCCAAGATTGGTATGTGCGTGTGTGTTAATAATAATGATAATAATAGATGGTTTATTATGCAGTGAAAATGTACAGAGGTGGCTGGAGAAATAACATTATTGAGGCAGTTGACAAAGTGAAAATGTACAGAAAGGGGCTGGAGAAATAACATTAATCCTAAATTGATTAAATCCTAAAGCAAAGTCTAATCTAGAAGTGAAATACTATTGATTGATGGCTCGCACCTTGCCGGTAATCGCGCTGAGTCTGTGCCGGTCCGTGCGCGGCGCCTTGGGGGTGTTATCTTGTTGTGGTGTCTGGTGGCACGGACCGGGCGAGGCGCGTCAGGCGGCAGCATGTGTCTGAGGCGTGGATGATGCAGTAGTCCCCTTCCAAGCTTCTCCAGAGCCTCTCGGTGCCTGGTGGATAGTCTGGACAAAGTTAGGGTGGTCAGGGCTTCATCATAAGTGGCGTAGGCAAGGCTAAGGATGACCCTGCACACCCTTTTCTGCACACTCTCTAGCTGTGGCTGTTAAGTGTGTGTGAGGAGAGGAGGACCACGCTGGGGAGGCATACATGAGTGTGGGGAGGATGAGTGTGTGTGTGTGTGTGTGTTGGGGGGTGTACCAGTGTTGTGAGAGGAAAAAACTAAAGGTTGTCTGTGTTTGGGAAGTGTGTAGCAGTGTTTGTGGGTGTTTGGGAGGGTGTGGCAGTGTTTGGGAGGCTGTGGCTGTGTTTGGGAGGGTGTGGCTGTGTTTGGGAGGGTCTGGCAGTGTTTGGGAGGGGTGTGGCAGTGTTTGGGAGGCTGTGGCAGTGTCTGGGAGGGTGTGGCAGTGTTTGGGAGGCTGTGGCAGTGTTTGGGAGGCTGTGGCAGTGTTTGGGAGGGTGTGGCAGTGTTTGGGAGGCTGTGGCAGTGTTTGTGAGGCTGTGGCAGTGTTTGGGAGGCTGTGGCAGTGTTTGGGAGGGTGTGGCAGTGTTTGGGAGGGTGTAGCAGTGTTTGGGAGGCTGTGGCAGTGTTTGGGAGGCTGTGGCAGTGTTTGGGAGGGTCTGGGAGAGGCACACAGCACACAGCACACACAGCGAGCCTAACCCAGCATCCTTCCTTCACAGAAAATGGGGAAGCTGGAATATCACAAGGAGAGTCACCAACAGGATTCAAAAGGGACTTGTTGGAGTACCTAGACGCTTACCAATCAACACACCTGCAGCATTGGGTCGACCTGGTGGAGATGCATGACTTCTCCGAGTGTAGGTGAGTGTTGCAGGGTGTTACAGGGTGTTGCAGGGTGTTTTTTTCATCTTCTCTTCTTTATCCTCCTCTTTCTCCTCTTCCTTCTTCTCCTGCGAGCAATAATAATGATAATAAGAATAACAATAATATCAACATTTTCTCTCCTCCTCCTCCTCCTCCTCCTCCTCCTCCTCCTCCTCCTCCTCCTCCTCCTCCTCCTCCTCCTCCAGGGCTGTATTGGTGGCTAGTGTCCCAGGCTACCACACGAAAGAGATGAAAGATGAATGGGGTCACATCAAGATCAAGAGGATTCTGTCAGAACACCTGGACCCTTCCTTGGAGTCCGTCGAGGAACAGCCGTACTCCATTGTACAGTGCTCCTCTATTGGTGAGTGCTGAGGGAGTGCTGGGGTGCTGACTGTGGTGTTGAAATGGTGTTTGTTTTGTTTATTTAAGTGCTGAGGGCTGGAAAGGTGCTGGGGTGCTGACTGTGGTGTTGAAATGGTGTCTTTACTGGTCAATCTGATGGTGACGTCATGTTGAGTGTGAGCCGAGTGCTTGCTGAATTGTGGTGATGTCTCAATGATATGCATATTTGAGAGAGAGAGAGAGAGAGAGAGAGAGAGAGAGAGAGAGAGAGAGAGAGAGAGAGAGAGAGAGAGAGAGAAAAAAAAAAATAAGAGAGATTGTAATGTACTGGGTGTGGTGTGGTGGGAGAGGCTGGAGGAGGCTGAGAGGCTGGAATAGGCTGGAGGAGGCTGGGAGAGGCTGGAGGAGGCTGGGAGAGGCTGGGAGAGGCTGGAGGAGACTGGGAGAGGCTGGAGGAGGCTGGGAGAGGCTGGAGGAGGCTGGGAGAGGCTGGAGGAGGCTGGGAGAGGCTGGGAGAGGCTGGAGGAGACTGGGAGAGGCTGGAGGAGGCTGGGAGAGGCTGCAGGAGGCTGGGAGAGGCTGGAGGAGGCTGGAAGAGGCTGGAGGAGGCTGAGATAGGCTGGAGGAGGCTGGGAGAGGCTGGAGGAGGCTGGGAGAGGCTGGAGGAGACTGGGAGAGGCTGGAGGAGGCTGGGAGAGGCTGGAGGAGGCTGGGAGAGGCTGGAGGAGGCTGGGAAAGGCTGGAGGAGGCTGAGATAGGCTGGAGGAGGCTGGGAGAGGCTGGAGGAGGCTGGGAGAGGCTGGAGGAGGCTGGGAGAGGCTGGAGGAGGCTGGAATAGGCTGGAGGAGGCTGAGATAGGCTGGAGGAGGCTGGGAGAGGCTGGAGGAGGCTGGGAGAGGCTGGAGGAGGCTGGGAGAGGCTGGAGGAGACTGGGAGAGGCTGGAGGAGACTGGGAGAGGCTGGAGGAGGCTGGGAGAGGCTGCAGGAGGCTGGGAGAGGCTGGAGGAGGCTGGAAGAGGCTGGAGGAGGCTGAGATAGGCTGGAGGAGGCTGGGAGAGGCTGGAGGAGGCTGGGAGAGGCTGGAGGAGACTGGGAGAGGCTGGAGGAGGCTGGGAGAGGCTGGAGGAGGCTGGGAGAGGCTGGAGGAGGCTGGGAAAGGCTGGAGGAGGCTGGGAAAGGCTGGAGGAGGCTGAGATAGGCTGGAGGAGGCTGGGAGAGGCTGGAGGAGGCTGGGAGAGGCTGGAGGAGGCTGGGAGAGGCTGGAGGAGGCTGGAATAGGCTGGAGGAGGCTGAGATAGGCTGGAGGAGGCTGGGAGAGGCTGGAGGAGGCTGGGAGAGGCTGGAGGAGGCTGGAATAGGCTGGAGGAAGCTGAGATAGGCTGGAGGAGGCTGGGAGAGGCTGGAGGAGGCTGGGAGAGGCTGGAGGAGACTGGGAGAGGCTGGAGGAGACTGGGAGAGGCTGGAGGAGGCTGGGAGAGACTGGAGGAGGCTGGAGGAGGCTGGGAAAGGCTGGAGGAGGCTGGGAAAGGCTGGAGGAGGCCGGGAGAGGCTGGAGGAGGCTGGGAGAGGCTGGAGGAGGCTGGGAGAGGCTGGAGGAGGCTGGGAGAGGCTGGAGGAGGCTGGGAAAGGCTGGAGGAGGCTGGGAAAGGCTGGAGGAGGCCGGGAGAGGCTGGAGGAGGCTGGGAGAGGCTGGAGGAGGCTGGAGGAGGCTGGGAGAGGCTGGAGGAGGCTGGGAGAGGCTGGAGGAGGCTGGGAGAGGCTGGAGGAGGCTGAGATAGGCTGGAGGAGGCTGGGAGAGGCTGGAGGAGGCTGGGAGAGGCTGGAGGAGGCTGGGAAAGGCTGGAGGAGGCTGAGATAGGCTGGAGGAGGCTGGGAGAGGCTGGGAAAGGCTGGAGGAGGCTGGGAGGGGCTGGAGGAGGCTGAGATAGGCTGGAGGAGGCTGGGAGAGGCTGGAGGAGGCTGGGAGAGGCTGGAGGAGGCTGGGAAAGGCTGGAGGAGGCTGAGATAGGCTGGAGGAGGCTGGGAGAGGCTGGAGGAGGCTGGGAAAGGCTGGAGGAGGCTGGGAGGGGCTGGAGGAGGCTGGAGGAGGCTGGGAGAGGCTGGAGGAAGCTGGAGGAGACTGGAAGATTCTGAGATAGGCTGGAGAAGGCTGAAAGATTTTGGAGGGAGCTGGGAGATACTCTGAGAGGCTGCAGGAGACTGGGAGAACCTGGGAGAGGCTTGAATAGACTGGAAGAGACTATGTAAGACTCTCTCTCTCTCTCTCTCTCTCTCTCTCTCAGGCTCCCTAGGCAAGGATGCAAAGGAGTGGTTGGGGAAAGAGCTGCATCACAGTCTGTCAGGGGGATACACCGACACGGACGCCAACCCTAAGGTAGGCCTGAATACCCAGTGATAGCCGTTTGTTTTGTTTAACCCTGAAAAATGTAGTTTATTTGTCTGTCTGTCTGTTTGTAATCTAAGCCAACTTAACCTAATCTAATCTGCACCCTTCCCAAACACTGCCACACCCTTCCCAAACACTGCCACACCCTCCCAAACACTGCTACACCTTCCCAAACACTGCCACACCTTCCCAAACACTGCTACATCCTCCCAAACACTGTCACACCCTCCCAAACGCTGCTACACCTTCCCAAACACTGCCACAGCCTCCCAAACACTGCCACAGCCTCCCAAACACTGCCACACCCTCCCAAACACTGCTACACCTTCCCAAACACTGCCACACCTTCCCAAACACTGCCACACTCTCCTAAACACTGCCACAGCCTCCAAAACACTGCCACACCCTCCCAAACACTGCCACACCCTCCCAAACACTGCCACACCCTTTCCAAACACTGCCACAGCCTCCCAAACACTGCCACAGCCTCCCAAACACTGCCACACTCTTCCAAACACTGCTACACCTTCCCAAACACTGCCACACCTTCCCAAACACTGCTACACCTTCCCAAACACTGCCACAGCCTCCCAAACACTGCCACACCCTCCCAAACACTGCCACAGCCTCCCAAACACTGCTACACCTTCCCAAACACTGCCACAGCCTCCCAAACACTGCCACACCTTCCCAAACACTGCCACAGCCTCCCACAATGCCACAGCCACTACTACACCCACTCTTACACCCACAGATCTGTGTAGTTTACCCAAATGAAGAGGATGTGAGGAACAGCAGTGAGGGATGGGAGGGTGGGTCCTGCCTGCCTTACAGATCTGATGTAGACAACAAGCAGAGGTGGTTGAGACGCTATATGCGGTAAGTGTCTGTGTGTCTGTGTGGCTGTGTGGCGGGTCAGGGGTCAAGGGGTCAAGGGGTCAGGGGGTCAGCTATACTACTACTGCTGCTACTGCTACTGCACCAGTCTTACCTAACGTGACCTAACCTAACCTGACCTGACCTGACCCCACAGATGCTGGCGCAGTGAGGGCAGACAGCGGAGCAGGTCAATGCCCCACATCAAGACCTACACCCAGGTGACCCCAGACCACAAGCATGCCTATTACTTCATGCTGACCTCTGCCAACCTCTCAAAGGCAGCCTGGGGTGTGCTGCAGAAGAAGGGCGACCAGCTCTTCATCAGGGCGTTTGAACTGGGCGTCCTGCTCCTGCCAAAATTTGTAGTAAGTTTCAGGATGTGGGTGTATATAAGGGTGTTGTGGGGGTTTGTGGGTGTTGTGGGTGTATTTAAGGGTGTTGTGGGTGTATTTAAGGGTGTTGTGGGGAGTTTTGGGGTGTTTTGGGGTGTTTTTTGTGTTGTGGGGTGTTTTTGGGTGTTGTGGGTGTATTTAAGGGTGTTGTGGGGAGTTTTGGGATGTTTTGGGGTGTTTTTTGTGTTGTGGGGTGTTTTTGGGTGTTGTGGGTGTATTTAAGGGTGTTATGGGGAGTTTTGGGATGTTTTGGGGTGTTTTTGTGGTGGTGTGGGGTGTTTTTGGGTGTTGTGGGTGTATTTAAGGGTGTTGTGGGGAGTTTTGGAGTGTTTTTGTGGTGTTGTGGGTGTATGTAAGGGTGTTGTGGGGAGTTTTGGGGTGTTTTGGGGTGTTTTTGTGGTGTTTTGAGGTGTTTTTGGGTGTTGTGGGTGTATTTAACCCTTTCCTTCCGGCAATCGTATATATACACGATTGCATGAATGCGTCCGTAGTGATGGCGATCACACCTGTAATCAAGAATTTTCGCGCCTCAATTTTGAGGTGTTAGCGGTTTCTGGAGTGAGATGGTGTGAGTGGAAGTGTGTGCCATGTTTCCACACGCATTGTGTTGTCACTCACTAGCTCTGGAAAGTTAGCGGTAACTGAGCTATTTTCCCTTTCTCCGGGCGACACTTGGCAACCCCACAGCGATCTGCCAGGTGGAAAAAACCATGTTAAGTGTGAAGAGACATCCTGATAAGAGCCAAGGATCTCGGATGATAACTCAGCATGGAGCAGGACACAACCTATGTATTTAGCAACTCAGCCTATGTATTTAGCAACTCAGCATGGAGCGGGACACAACCTATGTATTCAGCAACTCAGCATGGAGAAGGACACAACCTATGTATTGAGCAACTCAGCATGGAGCGGGACACAACCTATGTATTGAGCAACTCAGCATGGAGCAGGACACAACCTATGTATTGAGCAACTCAGCATGCAGCAGGACACAACCTATGTATTTAGCAACTCAGCATGGAGCAGGACACAACCTATGTATTTAACAGTGGTTGTAATTTTGAAGACAGTGACACTCAATATTTAGAAGAAGAACATAAGAACATAAGAACATAAGAAATAAGGGAAGCTGCAAGAAGCGACCAGGCTTACACGTGGCAGTCCCTGTATGAAACACACCTACCTATAAGAAGAAGCTGAAGAAAGCGAAGACATTAGTCGGAAAATGATTTAAAGCATCCACCTGTTTTATCAGAATGGAGAGGTGATGCCTGTCGTCCTTTACTGTCAATTTTTTCATTATCTTCCATTTTATAATTAAATGGTGGAAGGTAACTTGTCAGAGAGAGAGAGAGAGAGAGAGAGAGAGAGAGAGAGAGAGAATGGTATTTGCCTGAAACTTGATATGAAAAGGGATGAAATTTCTCTCTCTCTCTCTCTCTCTCTCTCTCTCTCTCTCTCTCTCTCTCTCTCTCTCTCTCTCTCTCTCTCTCTCTCTCTCTCTCTCTCTCTCTCTCTCTCTCTCTCTCTCTTTCATTGGAAGTGTACAGTTTCCCCTCCAAGAGAGAGAGAGAGAGAGAGAGAGAGCGAGCGAGCGAGCGAGCGTGCGTGCGTGCGTGCGTGCGTGCGTGCGTGCGTGCGTGCGTGCGGTGTCATCGCTCCGGGGTGTTTCTGGAAGACGGATCACACAGCGGGAGGAGGAGGAGGAGGAAGAGGAGGAGGAAGAGGAGGAGGAGGAGGAGGAGGAGGAGGAGGAGGAGGAGGAGGAGGAGGAGGAGGAGGAGGAGGAGGAGGAGGAGGAGGAGGAGGAGGAGGAGGAGGAATCCTTCATAAGGCTTAAACTGGACTTTGAGATGTCATATCGAGCTACGAAGGGTGTTGTGGGTGTATTTAAGGGTGTTGTGGGTGTATATAAGGGTGTTGTGGGTGTATTTAAGGGTGTTGTGGATGTATTTAAGGGTGTTGATGTATTTAAGGGTGTTGTGGGTGTATTTAAGGGTGTTGTGGGTGTATTTAAGGGTGTTGTGGGTGTATTTAAGGGTGTTGTGGGTGTATTTAAGGGTGTTGTGGGTGTATATAAGGCTGTTGTGGGTGTATTTAAGGGTGTTGTGGGTGTATTTAAGGGTGTGGATGTATTTAAGGGTGTTGTGGGTGTATTTAAGGGTATTTTGGGTGTATTTAAGGGTGTTGTGGGTGTATTTAAGGGTGTGGATGTATTTAAGGGTGTTGTGGGTGTATTTAAGGGTGTAGATGTATTGAAGGGTGTTGTGGGTGTATTTAAGGGTGTAGATGTATTGAAGGGTGTTGTGGGTGTATTTAAGGGTGTAGATGTATTTAAGGGTGTTGTGGGTGTATTTAAGGGTGTTGTGGGTGTATTTAAGGGTGTTGTGGGTGTATTTAAGGGTGTTTTGGGTGTATTTAAGGGTGTTGTGGGTGTATTTAAGGGTGTTTTTGAGAGTTTTTCAAGGTGTTCGATCTCTCTCTCTCTCTCTCTCTCTCTCTCTCTCTCTCTCTCTCTCTCTCTCTCTCTCTCTCTCTCTCTCTCTCTCTCTCTCTCTCTCTCTCTCTCTCTCTCTCTCTCTCTCTCTCTCTCTCTCTCTCTCTCTCTCTGTCTGTCTGTCTGTCTGTCTGTCTGTCTGTCTGTCTGTCTGTCTGTCTGTCTGTCTGTCTGTCTGTCTGTCTGTCTGTCTGTCTGTCTCTCTCTCTCTCTCTCTCTCTCTCTCTCTCTCTCTCTCTCTCTCTCTCTCTCTCTCTCTCTCTCTCTCTCTCTCTCTCTCTCTCTCTCTCTCTCTCTCTCTCTCTCTCTCTCTCTCTCTCTGTCTCTCTGTCTGTCTGTCTGTCTGTCTGTCTGTCTGTCTGAATTCCCGTTTTTTGTTTCACCAGACAGGGGGTACAAAGTTTCGGCTGCCATTGAGTGGTGACCCTGATATCACTTTGCCTTATGACCTTCCCCTGACCCCTTACTCCCCCAATACACGGCCCTGGTTGAGTGACCTTGAGAAGAAGAAGAGGGATGTCATGGGGAACACCTACAAAGCACCCCAGTAGTTGTAATTGGTGTATAATGGTGATAATAATGTTTTTGTTTGTTTGTTTGTTTATTTGTTTGTTTTATTTATTTTTTTTCAGATTTAAGAATGATTAGTATGTATTAAAATGTTTCATTGTTTGTTATTTTTCTTGTTTTTTATTTTATTTATTTTTAATTTGAGAATAATATGAGATGTTTTTGTGATTTGTTTATTTATTTATTTTTTTGTTTTTGTGAATTTGAGAATAGTATGAAGTAAATGTTTTTATTTTTATTTATTTGTGATGAATTTGAGAATAATTAATATGAAGTAAATGTTTTTATTTTCATTTATTTGTGATGAATTTAAGAATAATTAATATGAAGTAAATGTTTTTATTTTTGTGGTTTTGTGGTGAATTTGAGAATAATTAATATGAAGTAAATGTTTTTATTTATGTGTGGTTTTGTGGTGAATTTGAGAATAATTAATATGAAGTAAATGTCTTTATTTTCATTTATTTGTGATGAATTTGAGAATAATTAATATGAAGTAAATGTTTTTATTTTTGTGGTTTTGTGGTGAATTTGAGAATAATTAATATGAAGTAAATGTTTTTATTTTTGTGGTTTTGTGGTGAATTTGAGAATAATTAATATGAAGTAAATGTTTTTATTTTTGTGGTTTTGTGGTGAATTTGAGAATAATTAATATGAAGTAAATGTTTTTATTTATGTGGTTTTGTGGTGAATTTGAGAATAATTAATATGAAGTAAATGTTTTTATTTTTGTGGTTTTGTGGTGAATTTGAGAATAATTAATATGAAGTGAATGACTTTACATGTGTTATTATTATTATTATGAATTATTAATATTATTGCTGTATTTTGTATTGCATAAAGAATGAAAGGAAAAAGAAAATATTTATTATAATTGTGAAGTAATCAAACATTCTTTTAATTTTCATATTTTTCAAGGATTTTCTCGTCTTATTATTATTAATGTGAAGTAATTGTTTTTTTATTTTTCATCTCAAATTTGTATTACATCAAGAATGAAAGGAAAATAACTTATTATAATTAGAAAATAACCAAACATTTTTTTAAAATTTATTAATTACCGTGTACAAAATACAGCAGCTTTTGTATGTATTGTATGTTTAAACATTCCAAAATATCGAGGTGTTTACAAAGATTAATTATGTAAAGGATTCCAAAATATTGAGATGTTTACAAAGATTAATTAATCATGTAAAGAATTGTGAAAAAAAAAAAATGGTATCGTTTATATCGTACCAATGATGAAGGAAAAATAATTATTGTAATTGTAAAATAACCAAAGATTCTTTTATTGTATTTTGTAGATTTTTCTTTTATTTTTAATTAATTTTCTCTATTTTCTTGCGTTTCAAGGATTTCTTAATTATTTATCTTGATTTCTTTATTTTCCATGAATTATTATTTTTATTATTATTATTAATGTGAAGTAATTGTTTTTGTTATTATTTTATGTTAATTTTGTATTGCATCAAGAATGAAAGGAAAATAACTTTTATTATTATTATTAATGTGAAGTAATTGTTTTTGTTATTATTTTATGTTAATTTTGTATTGCATCAAGAATGAAAGGAAAATAACTTTTATTATTATTATTATTATTAATGTGAAGTAATTGTTTTTGTTATTATTTTATGTTAATTTTGTATTGCATCAAGAATGAAAGGAAAATAACTTATTTTAATTGTAAATAACCAAATATTTTTATTTATTTATTACCATATGTATAAAATACAACAGCTTTTGTATGTATTGTATGTCTAAACATTTCCGAAGTAGCGAGATGTTTACAAAGTTTAATTATGTAAAGAATTATGTGAAGAAAGTATTTTTGTTTAAATCTTTATTATTTATTTAACCTTTTTTTTATTATTAATTATTTATTTAACAAATATACAACAAAACCATTCAAGGAAAACCCGAGGTGCATTCAAATTACCCGATTGGGATTCATAACATCACACTCGAACGCGCTTTTGTTTACATTCAGAACAGGGCTGAGTGAAGCTTTGAATCACTCACTTCTAACCTCTCCCCTTCCTCTCCCAGCTGCGTCATATCTCCCTGCCGCCTTGTGAGAGCAGCTACACTCTCCCTCTGTGCGCTGGTAAAGTACTGTTGTTTTAATTAAGGTACATTGGGAGTTATAGGGCGTTAACTTAAATGGTGTATTTGGTTGCATGTGTTTGTGTGAGAGAGAGAGAGAGAGAGAGAGAGAGAGAGAGGGGATGTTTACATGTCTGTGCTGTTTTTTCTGAGCTAAATATTGATGTACGTATGTGTGTGCGTACGAGAGAGAGAGAGAGACAGTTTTGCTTCGTTCTAAATATTTAAGTGCATTTTTTTGATGTTTTGTTAATTTTAAAGAAGCAAAAAGAAAGGAAATATGAAAAAAAGTGAGAAAAATGAAAAAAATGAAGTGAAAAAATATGAAAAAATGAAAGAAATTGAAAAAAAGACAGTTATTTTCGTTCATTATCTTATTATCTCTTATCTCTCTATCTCTATCTCTTATCAGGAGAGAGCGAGCGGGAAGAGACACACACACAGAGAGAGAGAGAGAGATTAGTGAAGGGAACACGAATGAGGAGGAAGCAGAGAAGGAATAAATTGTGAATAGAAGAGAAATTGAAGATAAAGAAGAAGAAGTGTGATAAAAGTGGAATTAGTGAATAAAAAGAGAAACAGGAGAATTGCGAAAGAGGAAGGAGAAACAGAGGAAGAATTAATAAGAAAGAAAACGAGAGATATAAGGAAGAAGAGGAGAATTACGAAAGGGAAAGGAGATAAATAAGAAAAAAAAAGAAAAGATGAACAGAAACTAGTGAAAATAGAAAAAAGTAAAGAATAAAGGAATAAAAAATTAATAGCAAAGTGAAATAACGAAAGAAAAAGAAAGAAAATAGAAAAAAACAAAGAAAAAACAAGATAAGCAAAAAAATAATCAAAGAAAACGTAAAGAAAACGAGAAAAATGAAAGGCCAACTCAAGTATTCTCTCACCTCCCTCCTCCTCCTCCTCCACATTCTCACCAAAGAAGTGGAATCCTCTCACCCCAAGAGCGTGTGCATCCACCACCTAGGCTGCTACCGGGACTCACTGCTCCACCTCCACCATGTCATCAACCACCACTCCTACCACACAAAGAGAACCGCAGAAAATTGTGTTAAATTATGTCTGCAGAAGCAAACGAAAACGGAAATTGTTCTAGTTAAACTTCTAAGCATTGATGACCTGTTGATGTGTGGGTGTGGGGGTCACCAGGCGCTGGGGAATGGGACAGGCTTAATGTTTGACCAATTGGGTTGTTACCTGTGCCCTGACAGTCTTAGAGAGAAGTGTGGTAGTGAAGATACGTCAAGTGTTTATGAAATCCTCCGGTTTTCTAATGAACCTTGCAAGAGAATACTAATAATACCACCAGCTGTCACTACTACTACTACTACTACTACTACTACTACTACTACTACTACTACTACTACTACTACTACTACTACTACTACGTCACCAGTCCTAAGTGATCCTAACTACATTGCATCTTCTAACGATTCACTTCCTCTCCCTAACAACCCTGAGTCATCTAATTCATCTTCTAACAATGATAACAAGCAAGATTTCTCCTCTAACCACTCTCAAAGCTCTCCTGACAACCCTAACTACTCTACCAACAAGTCTAGTGTGTCTAACTACCCAAAAACATCAACTAACACCACTAACAGCCAATTAGATGCTAACTACCAGCTTAACAAGGCAAACTACCCTTCGCTAACCATTCCTAACTTAAACTACATTGGCTGTTATGATGAAAATGAAGTGAATCAGTCGTTAGTGGTGACAATGGTGGTTAACAGCGACTCCAGTGGTAGTTTTGGTAGTTATGGCCTTAATTACTGTGCCTCTAATTGCTCCAGGTCACATCCCGCCTCTGAAGTGCTGCTGGTCAAGATGCTGAGTGCTGATTCGCTCTACTGTGGCTGTGGGTGAGTCATTTAGTAGTTAAGGGCTTGTTTGGGTGATTAAAAGAGTCTTGGGTACCTCTCTAGTCCACCTTCCTAGTGCAAGAGTTAACCAGTATTCTCAGTCTTTCACCACTATTCTGTCCACCTCCCCAGTGCAAGAGTTAACCAGTATTC
>NW_026973696.1:645000-650000 GCF_035594125.1 Scylla paramamosain | reverse complement strand
AATAGATCAAACTTACTATCATCACGCCGCAATGCCGCCACATCCACCACCACTGAGGCGCCCACGCTGGAGACTCAGGACGCTGAAGACACGCAGGATACCCCTAACGAGCAGTCCTTCACCCCTGCCAACTCTAGGCGCAGGAGGCCATCTTTTAGGCCTAGTATCAAATTTGGTCCCCGGATAGGCCAGGCAAAGAAAGACGCATCGACTACTACAGAGGCCCCAGTCCCAGAGGTCCCAGAAGCCCCAGAGGTCCCAGAAGCCCCAGAGGTCCTGGAGGTATCTGAAGCTGAGATCCTTACAGCACCGAGGCCTGGGGAGGAGTTCGTGGCCTTCCAGAGTCCTGATATCGGCCAGGTATCTTCTGACGTCGCTGAAGATGCCGTTCTGACTGCCAAGGATGGGGAGGTTGTTCTGGTTCCTACCCACGACGTCACCTTGAAGGATGCCCAAGGATTCCATGAGGATGTCCCCCTTGATGGCGTCCTGCACGAGGAACCTTTGGTGCTTGAGGACATTGTGAATCCTGAAGTCCCACAGAATTCTCCGCTTTCCGAGGGCGTCTCAGGCCAGGATGCCGTAGGATTGGAGGATGAAGGCCTTAGTGACTCAACCCTCGACCTCCTGCTGTCCGAAACTGACTCACAAAATCCTGAGGTGACTCCTGAAGTGGCGGAACTGACTCAAGATGTGATCCAAGATGAAATGACTCAAGATTTTCCACTTGAACTGACTCACGAAGAGGAGATGGTGAAGGAAGGCATGTCCGAGGTGACTCACGACCTGACTCACCACCAGGAGGATCTGACTCAGGATGTCACGCACCAGGAAGATCTAGCCCGTGAATTGACGCATGAACTGACTCACCAAGGGGAATTGACTCAAGATGAAGGATTTGGTCCGGAGGAAGTGACTCATCTTGAAGATATGACTCACCATGACCTGACTCACCTGGAAGATATGACCCATTTGGAAGGCATGAGTCATTTGGAAGATATGGGCCACCATGATCTGACTCACCAAGAGGATATGGGTCACTTTGAAGACCTGACTCACCTTGAAGACCTGACTCACCTTGAAGACCTAACTCATTTCGAAGACTTGACTCATTTGGAAGATTTGACTCACCATGAACTGACTCACGAAGAGGAAATGACTCACCATGATCTGACTCACCCAGATGAAGTGAGTCACCATGACCTGATTCACCCAGATGAACTGAGTCACCATGACCTGGCTCACCAAGATGGAGTGGGTCACCTTGATGATCTGACTCACTTGGAAGAAGACATGACTCATCTTGAAGACATGGCTCACCTCGAGGATCTCACTCACCACGACCTGACTCACCAAGATGAATTGAGTCACCTTGAGGACCTGACTCACTTGGAAGACATGACTCACCAGGAGGAGATGCCTCAGAAGATGAGCCGCCAAGAGGAGATGACTCACGATCTGACTCACCAGGAAGAGGACCTGACTCATAAGGAGGAAACGAGTCATCTAGATCTGACTCACCAGGAAGAGATGACTCACCAGGAAGAGATGACCCACCAAGATGACCTGACCCACCAAGATGACCTGATCCACCAAGATGACATGACCCACCAAGATGACCTGACCCACCAAGATGACCTGACCCACCAAGATGACCTGACCCACCAAGATGACCTGATCCACCAAGATGATCTGACTCACCAAGAAGAAGCCAACCCATTTGAAGGTCTGACTCACTTGGAAGACCCATCACTGCTCGAGGCCATCGCCAGATCAAACCATGAGACTCACCAAGGCTCACCTGACTCACCCACAGACCAGATGGATAAGTCAGGTCACGCCCCGGACACGGCTGATGACACACTGGTTGACCCCTCAGCTGAACCCGAGCCAGTACCTACCACGGAAACCCCAGAGGACCTAACACTCTCCCCTGCAGAAGGCGCAGAGGCACAAAACCCTACAGAGGACAAGGCTGGTAGCGCGCCCTCGGTAGTGAACGAGCTGTACGGCAAGGCAGGGGAAGCAGGGGCGGCAGGGGACAGGGGGAAGAGCTTAAAGGAAGGGGAAGAAAAGGAATTGTTCCCAGCTGAAACTGAAATGAGAACTCGTAGTAAAATTGAGATCAAGGAAGTGAATGGACAGCTGTACGAATATGAATATATATATTATTATGACGATGAATACCCTGCCTACGAGGACTACCAGGCTGTCGACGTGGACCCCGCCCCTGCTGCTGACCCTGCCGAGGACCTCAATGCTGACCTCCAGGTTGCTGACACCCAGACTGAACCAGCCCCGGATACCACCACTACTACTACCACCACTACTACCACCACTCCTGCACCTACCACTACTACTACCCTGCCGCCGACCACCACTGTGCATAGTCGAGGCTTTGGTAGGTCACGTGAGCGCAGCAGGTCCCGGGGAAGCAGCAGGTTCCAGCAGGAGGAGGATGAACTGTCAACCACAACTGTACGTACAAGAGGCAGCAGCAGAAGTAGGAGCAGGGAGCGCAGCCGTCTAAATGCACTTCCAGACGAGAATATTATCGACGAACCGCGCGCCAGGGCATTCCAGTCATCCAGAACCTCTTCCAGATCCCCCTCCAGTCGCAGCCGTTCACGCAACACCATCCGCGGGACATCCAGGGAGCCGGTAACAGTTGAAGAGGAGAAGCTTCCATCCAGCACAAGATTCCCTCCTCGAGTCACCACTACTACTGAGGCACCGAGAGAGAGAGAACCGCTGTTTGAGGAGGCTGAGCGTGTGGGCCTTGATGACCACCACGACATCCCCCTCCTGCCGGGATTAACAGGTGATCACGAGGGACCTGTCGATACCTCAAGGGACGCAAGGGTTCTGGAAGCTGATGTACCTGTGACAGAGGCCCCCACTACGACGTCACCTGCTGTGTCTGCCGTGACTCTATACGCCCTCACTGCTGCGATGGAGGCGGAGGAGCTGCCGACCACCACCACCAGCACCTTGGATGTATATGACTATGATACAGAGGTCCCTGCTGTTGATTATTATGATTACTATGACGAGGCCACCGAACCGCCCACAACACCTGAACCACAACCCGAACCGGAACCGGAACCGACCACTGAGGAACCTACTACCACTACCACCACCACGACGACCACCACCACCACCACAACCACCACAACCACGCCGCCGCCCACTACCACGACCACGCCACCACCCACCACCACACCAGCTGGTCGAAATAGGTTTGGGTTCCGTCCACGAGGTTCCCCAAGGCTGCGCACTTCAGGTTTGTCCCGATTCGCCAAGACCAGCGACACCACGACGACCACCACCACCACCACTACCACGCCTCGGCCTAGCAGGTTCGCCAGCAGGAATAGATTCAGCGGTACCTCAAGATTTAGAAGCAAGGGCAGAACAGCGACTAATGAGGAGGAGACAACAGTGACCGCTGACCCCACGCCCACCGCCCCAGCCCCGTCCCGCAGCCCCGTCGGGTTCTCCAGATTCAACAAGCCCCGCCGTGGGTCCTTCACCCCTCGAGGACGTGGCACAACAAAGGAGGAGCCTGAGGAAGAGACCATCTCCTCACCATCAGAGTCCCCTTCACTATCATCACCGTCATCACCACCATCATCACCACCAACTGCCCCGACGGCATCAAGGCGCAACAGACCACGTATTGGAGGCCTCTTCAGCCGTAGGAACAGGAACAGAGGTCGGGGGAATGAGGAGCAAACAGAGGAGGCACCAGTAGAAGCCCCTGAGGAAGTACCGACCCCAGACATTGCTGAAGAAACCCCAGTGATTGAGGATATTGAGACAGACCCCAGCCTAGACCCTGCTGAACCCACAGTACCAGCCCCAGCCAGCCCAACCACAGCAGCTCCTACTCGCGGCAGAAGACCATTCAATAGGCACAGGTTTGGGGGGCGTGGCTCCAGACCCAACGCACCTACAGAGCCTTCACAAGCAGACGAGGCAGCTGACGAACCCTCACCGTCTGCCCCCTCACAGTCACCACCGTCCACTGGTTCGCGATCTCAGTCTCCCGCTAACCGTCGCGCTGGCCTGCTCAACCGCAACCGCGGCACCCTGTCCAGATTCAGAGGGCGTGGCAGCAACAGAGGCCGCACGGAAGCACCAGAACCTGAAGTAAACGTGGAAGAGGTGATTGAAGAAGCAGAGCCACAGGAAACTCTATTTGAAGACGCACCAGTGGAAGTTGAGGAACCGCCTGTAGAAGAGGTAGAAGTGACACAGGAACCAGAGCGCAGAGGTGGCGGAGGGCGTCGTGGCGGCTTCCTAGGGCGTTTCAGAGGCCGCCAAAACAAGGGCCCAGAGAAACCAGCCCCCAAGAAGCCCCAGCAGCCCTCGCCAGCTACGTCAGCCCCCTCCAGACGGTCCGGAGGCATTTCTTCCTTCTTCAATCGCCGTCGTCGCCCCGGCAAGGAACCCCAGCAGCCCGCCCCGGAGGAAGCCGCCCCAGGTACTGCTGACACGACCTAATGTGACCTAGTGTGACCTGACCTGTGCTGTGTTAATGACGAACTGCTACTACTGCTACTACTAAGACTACAACCACAACTACGACTGTGACTACTACTACTACTACTACTACTACTGCGATTACTACAACTACTACTACTACTACTACTACTACTACGACTACTACGGCGACTACTACTGCACCTGCGACTCCTGTTACGACTACAGCAACTACTACTACTACTACTTTTACTTCAAGACGTGACTGCAACACACACACACACACACACACACACACACACACACACACACACACACACACACACACACACACACACACACACACACACACACACAGACTCCAGCCTAAACTAACTCCTCTCTTCTCATTCTAACAGCTGAAGAGTTTCCCACGCCCTTAGAGCAAGAGGCGGACCTGGGCGTGGAGGAGACCCTGCTGGAGGAACTTGAAGAGCCTGCCCCTACTGCCTACGAGCCGGTGGAAGAGGAGGTGG
>NW_026973696.1:632500-640000 GCF_035594125.1 Scylla paramamosain | reverse complement strand
CACACTAACAACATTTTCATTAACCCACTCTTGTTAAACCCTCCAAAAAAATGACGTACGAACGAACACACAATAATATTCACAGCATCAGCAGCAATAGTAGCAGTAGTAGTAGCAGTAGTAGTAGTAGTAGTAGTAGTGTACTCTGGTCCCGTAGAAGGTTTAGATCACCCCCCTAACCTAACCTAACCTAACCTAACCTAACTTGACCCTCCCCTCCATCCATACACTACAGATTTGTGGCACATTTATGATACATCAATTAATGTGTGTATTCTTGTGGCCGCCTCACCTGTGCACGTTAATTAATACTTCTTGAGATCGCTGGGAACTGGTTAATATAGCATTTGTGTCAATTAAATGAAGGAAAAAATGATGGAGAAAGATTAAATTAGACGAAAAAAAAAACGTTAGATAATTTTGAGGAATAGTATTTTTTTTGGTGGATTATAATAGGAAAATGAATGGAAATTATTGAAAAGACGAAAAAAGATTGGGTAAACAGTGGGAATAGCATTTGTGGTCAATTAAATGAAGGAAAAAATGAAGGAGAAAGATTAAATTAGACGAAAAAGAAAAGAAAAAGTTAGATAATATTGAGGAATAATATTTTTTTGGTGAATTAGAATAGAAAAATGAACGGAAAATTATTGAAAAGACGAAAAAAAGATTGGGTAAACAGTGGGAATAGTATTTGTGGTCAATTAAATGAAGGAAAAAATGAATGGAGAAAGATTAAATTAGACGAAAAAGAAAAAAAGTTAGATAATATTGAGGAATAATATTTTTTCGGTGAATTAGAATAGAAAAATGAACGGAAAATTATTGAAAAGACGAAAAAAAGATTGGGTAAACAGTGGGAATAGTATTTGTGGTCAATTAAATGAAGGAAAAAATGAATGGAGAAAGATTAAATTAGACGAAAAAGAAAAAGGTTAGATAATTTTGAGGAATAATATTTTTTTTGGTGAATTAGAATAGGAAAATGAATGGAAATTATTGAAAAGACGAAAAAAAAAAGATTAGGGAATAGTATTTGTGGTCAATTAAATGAAGGAAAAAATGATGGAGAAAGATTAAATTAGACGAAAAAAAAAAACGTTAGATAATTTTGAGGAATAATATTTTTTCGGTGAATTAGAATAGAAAAATGAACGGAAAATTATTGAAAAGACGAAAAAAAGATTGGGTAAACAGTGGGAATAGCATTTGTGGTCAACGAAATGAAGGAAAAAATGAAGGAAAAGGGTTAAAAAGACGAAAACAAACAAATAAACAAACAAAAAACAAACAAACAAACAAAAATTATCAGTTTAAAAGTTAATTACAGGTGAGAACACGCCACAGGTAAACAATTCTCTCAGGTGACGAAAATAAACAAATAAACAAACAAACAAACAAACAAACAAACAAACAAACAAAAATATACTCATTATTATCAATTTAAACGTTAATTCAGGTGAGACCGCACCACAGTTCTCTCTCAGGTGACAAAATAAAGTTTTTTTTGTTGTTCACACACACACATACATACATACACACACCTATTTACATACAGTGAACAAACATACGTACATACATTAATATATACATACATACATACATACATAAAGTGGTAGGCAGGATATTTGGCCTTTTTAAATGTATACACACACACGCACACACACACACACACGCACGCACGCACGCATGCACACACGCACGCACGCACACGCACATGAGAAACAAACAAATATGGTGTTTTTGTTTACATTAATTACGAGTGTTGGTGTAATGAGTATTGTTTGTTTGTTTGTTTGTTTGTTTGTTTGTTTGTTCGTTTTTCTCATTTTTTTCTATTTTAACACTTCACTTTGTTTGTTTGTTTGTTTGTTTGTTTTTTCTTTTATTTTTTTGTCATTTTCTTCTTTAATTCTCACTGGTCACGTTTGTTTGTTTGTTTGTTTGTTTGTTTGTTTGTTTGTTTGTTTGGAGTCTATTGCACGTTTCTTTGGCTTGTTTGTTTGTTTGTTTGTTTGTTTGTTCACCGTTTTCTATAATTATTTCTTTATTTACCACTAAATTCACTGTATGTCTGTCTGTCTGACACACACACACACACACACACACACACACACACACACACACACACACACACACACACACACACACACACACACACACACACACACACACACACACAATCTATCTTTAAATATATCTCTATTTAAATCTGCCCTCACGCACGCACGCACGCACACAAAAATAAACAAACACTCAATCTCTCTCTCTCTCTCTCTCTCTCTCTCTCTCTCTCTCTCTCTCTCTCTCTCTCTCTCTCTCTCTCTGTTATTTTCCTTATTTTTCTTCGTTTTCCTAATTTCTTTATACAATTCTAGCTTATTTTTTTTTTTTTCCTTCTTTCCAAATATTTTTCCTCTTGTTTTCCTTTTTCTTCGTCAAATTTCACTCGTTTCCCGTTTTCTTTCTTTCTTTTCCCGTTTTCTGTCATCACTTAGTCTTTTTTTTTTTTTCTTCTTCTTCTTCTTCTTTAGTTTCTCACATCAATCGGGTTTTCCTTTATTTTTTTTTTATTCATTTTTTCTTCTGTTTCCTCTTTCGTTATTTATTTATTTATTTTTTTTTATTTTCCTCACCAAGTTCAGTGTTTTTTTTTCCCTTCTGTTTTTCCTTTTTTCCTTTTTTTCCTTACGTAATAATTATCTTCATTTATTTATTTAATTTATTTTTTTTTATGAATTTATTTTGATCACAATATTATTTTTTTTATCTTTATTATTATCAATTTTCTTTTTCTTCTTCTTCTTCTTCTTCTTCTTCTTCTTCTTCTTCTTCTTCTTCTTCTTTTTCTTCTTCTTCTTCTTCTTCTTCTTCTTCTCTTTATTTGCTATTTCATTTACATTATTTTTCCATTTCTTCATTTATCTCTCTCTCTCTCTCTCTCTCTCTCTCTCTCTCTCTCTCTCTCTCTCTCTCTCTCTCTCTCTCTCTCTCTATTTCCTTTTCTTTCTCATTCTTCGACACCAAATTTCTGGAACCAAGACAAAATTCCAGCCAATTCCAGTCAATTCCAGCCACATTCCAGTCAATTCCAGCCACATTCCAGTCAATTCCAGCCACATTCCAGTTCATTCCAGCCACATTCCAGCCACATTTCCATATTCCAGTTCATTCCAGCCACATTCCAGCCACATTCCAGCCACACCAGACATTCCAGAACAGTTCCAGTCAATTCCAGTCAATTCCAGCCACATTCCAGCTACATTGAGGTCCTTTGTAGCCATATTCCAGCCACATTCCAGACATTCTCACCACATTCCAGGCGATTCCAGAGCCGTAACTGTAAAAGGATTCCAAGAAATGTTTTTTTTTATACACCCTGTATTTTTTTTGTTTTTTTTTTTCAATATTTTTGTTTATTTTTTTCATTTTACTCGTTTCTAAATTTTTTTTTTCAATTTTAATGATTTTTCCAGCTATTTATTTATTTATTGATTTATTTTTTCCTTTTCTTTCATTTTTTCATATTTTCATTCATATTTTCTACACACACACACACACACACACACACACACACACACACACACACACACACACACACACACACACACACACACACACACACACACGCGAACTGGACCAGCCTCGTCAACACACACACACACACACACACACACACACACACACACACACACACACACACACACACACGCGAACTGGACCAGCCTCGTCAACACACACACACACACACACACACACACACACACACACACACACACACACACACGAACACAAACACACACAAACTAAAAAAAAAAAATATAATAAAAAAAACTTTAAACGGTGGACATTGTAGCACCAGACTCCTCCACCTTCTCCACCTCCTCCACCTCCTAGTCTTCCTCCTCCTCCTGCTCCTCCTCCTCTTCTTCCTCTTAAATAGGGCATATTTCCAGCCCGGCCTGTTGACGCCCCATCAGCCACCACAGCACGACTTGAGAGAACCAATCATTGCAAATCACCTGGAAAACCTACCACACCTTTAAATAACCTACAAAGGACACCAAATGGCCTTTTAAAAGATCCTTCACCTTTTCACAAAACACCTTAAATATTTGCCAGCATCGTAGTTGCCCCACGAAAGAGTCGAGACATTTTCAGGGGCACCAGTTGACCTTACCAACAGCCTCTCACAGTCCGTGGGTGACCTTAGCTTCCTGGACACATTGTTTACAGTATGATACAGGCCGGGCATCAGAGTTTCGAGTCCTCTTTTTCCTGCAAGAGAGAGAGAGAGAGAGAGAGAGAGAGAGAGGGAGAGAGAGAGAGGGCAGTATTAGTGGCTGAGTAACTGACATTCTTACAGTAAACATTAACTATATTTCAAATTTTAACCATTTATGTTACTTTATTTAGTGAAGGTGACTGCCTAAGAGGGCGTAGGTGAGAGAGAGTGTGTCTGCAAGGGTGTGGGGAAGGTGTAGGAGTGTTGGGAAGGGTGTAGGAGAGAGAGAGAGAGGTGTGTAACAGTGTAGGTGGGTGTAGAAGTGTTTAGAAGATGTAGACAAAAGACACAGAGGTTTAAGAGGGTGTGGCGGTGTTGGGAAGGGTGTACACGAGAGAGAGAGAGTGTGCAAGGGTGTAGGTGGGTGTAGAAGTGTTCGAAAGGGTTTAGATTAGCAAGATTTCTACATTATTGCCAGGAGAAACACTCTTGAGAACCTCCACTACTTTTAAAAGGCTCTAGTTGAAGTGACACGGGTTTTCAAGGGTGTTTTTACGGTTCTAGTGGCAGATTAACAACATTTCTACATTACCAACAGGAGAAACACTCTTTAAAAGGCTCTAGTTGAAGTGACACGGGTTTTCAAGGGTGTTTTTACGGTTCCAGTGGCAGATTAACAAGATTTCTACATTACCAACAGGACAAACACTCTTTAAAAGGCTCTAGTTGAAGTGACACGGGTTTTCAAGGGTGTTTTTACGGTTCTAGTGACAGATTAACAACATTTCTACATTACCAACAGGAGAAACACTCTTTAAAAGGCTCTAGTTGAAGTGCCACGGGTTTTCAAGGATGTTTTTACGGTTCCAGTGGCAGATTAACAACATTTCTACATTACTGACAGGAGAAACACTCTTGACCACTACTACTACTACTACTACTACTACTACTACTACTACTACTACTACTACTACTACTACTACTACTACTACTACTACTACTACTACTACTACTACTACTACTTACAAAACTGAAACTACGGGATGAGGTGATAGAGGCGGGGGTTCTTTCCTCTTCAATTGGTTCCATTTGCTCTTCGCCATTAAGCGGGAGTACCATGGGGGGCGGAGGGGGGGATAGGTCCCTAATTCATGGGGGAGGTAGCCTGGACCCCTCCCTTCTCTCTCCCCCCTCCGCCCCCCTTCTTCTTGAGTGGCCCTGTCTGGACTAGTCTCCCCTTCTCTCTCGTCGCCGTTTTCTTCCTCTGCTAGTCTCTGCTCTTCCTGTGGACATAGAAAACGGTGTAGTTGTCGGTGGGACTTAAGAAATAAGGGGAGGTGGAAGAAAACTCGCGTACACACACGGGGAAAGACGTTAAGAGAGAGAGAGAGAGAGAGAGAGAGAGAGAGAGAGAGAGAGAGAGAGAGAGAGAGAGAGAGAGAGAGAGGGGGGACCACTAACCTTTATTTTCGCCACCCAAAACTGGTGATTCTCCTGAAGGTGTTGCGTCTGAAGGCAGAATATTTTACGTGACCTTGACATCCCTTCAGACTCTGCATCAGACGACCCACTCCTCAGATCTTCCTCTTCCTCGTGATTCTCCCTCACCTCCTCCTCTTCCTCCTCCTCTTCCTCCTCCAGCCACACCCCAGGCATCAGTCCAGCCTCCCCGTATGCGTTACAAAGGGGCGCTACGAGGTGATTAATGAAAGATTCCTGAAGTTTAGACAGCTGGGGACATTTGCGATCCATGTAAGGTGAAACAGGAAGGCCCAGGGAGGATTCTTCGTCTCCTGTTGGGGTTTAAAAGGCCGTTAGTTTGTTTATAAAGCCCCAGGGAGGTTTTTTCACTTCCTGTTGGGTTTAAAAGGGAGTTATTTTGTTTATAAAGCCCCAGGGAGTTTTTTTTTTCACTTCCTATTGAGTTTAAAAGGGAATTAAGTTGTTTACAAAGGTTCTGGTTGGTTCTAAATGACTCCTTGTCCCTTGGTGGGCTTAAAAAAGGGTTATATTGTGAAAGGATTAGGTCGGTTCATAGTGGTTTAGTCATTAAGCTTCTTTTCACAGGTAAACAAACAGAACCGCCACCACCACCACCACCACCACCACCACCACCACCACGCACCTTGCTCGTAAAATTCCTCCGCTATTCTCTTGGTCCATTGCGTGTGAATATCCAGAGCCTTGCATGGACCGTTGATGTCAGCCAACTTAATGCACATTTGAAGGGCCAGCAGACGGTCCGTTTCCGCCGACCAGTCCAACCCGGGGGCATCAGGCTCGTTGGACTGTGGTAATTGGGTTGTTAGTGTTGGAGAAAGAGAGAGAGAGAGAGGTAGGGGGTGGAGGAAAGGGTTAATAGGTGGTGGTGTACAGAGAGAGAGAGAGAGAGGCAGACAGACACACACACACACACACACTCTCTCTCTCTCTCTCTCTCTCTCTCTCTCTCTCTCTCTCTCTCTCTCTCTCTCTCTCTCTCTCTCTCTCTCTCTCATTCTCCCTTCATCTCCCTCCTCATTCTCTCTCCCAAACACACACACACACACACACACACACACACACACACACACACACACACACACACACACACACACACACACACACACCCAGACACCCACCTTAGCATTAAACTCTGCCAGTATTTCAAAATGCCTCTTCAAATCAGTCGCTAGGATCGCCTCAATTACAAGGAAGCGAAACCTCTTAAACTCTGCCCTGTCTAAGTGACCGAGAAAATTGTATTCGGGTCTGGACAGGAACAGAGACCAGGCTGCCGCTGCGTGGTGGTTCTCCAACACGCTGCGGTCGTTGTAGAGCACGGCCTGGTGGAAGGGAGGGGTCGGGGAGAGGGGGTTAGAAGAGTGTGTGTGGTTAGGTTCAGCAAAGTTGGTTATATTTAGTTCAGTATACCTCAAAATATATATTAAGTGCAGTTTATTCATTTGTATTGTATTGGTTTAGGTTACGTTAAATTTAGTTATTTTCGTTATTTTTTTTATATTTTAGCTTCAGTTGTGATTCTCTCTGTCTTTCTCTTTAAAACACCAAAAAACACTGAAAAACTACCTCAGATGACCTTAAACGACCTCAAACGACCTCGAATTACCTGCGGGGCGTGGGTCGTCACCAGGAAGGCGTTGGTGCGGCCCGGGTGGTCATAGTCATGCATTGCGGCAGCTGTGTACAGTGCCATCAGCTCCAGCGCGGGAAAGTTGGCACCCAGAATTCCGTAACTGTCTTCTGCTGTGAAGCTTTGGCGGTGAACGAGTCTC
>NW_026973696.1:580000-610000 GCF_035594125.1 Scylla paramamosain | reverse complement strand
GCCGGTAGGTAATTAAACACGTGTCTGTCTGTCTGTCTGTCTGCCGGGCTGTCCACGCAGGCGGTCCCAACATGGCGCAATTCCCTCCTACATTTTATTTATGAGAATATGGGTCAGACTAGGTAGCAGGGAAGGATTGGGGGTAACAAATAGAATGAGGAACGTTTGATGGGTGATCCTACTGGTGAAAAGTCGCGCTTAATTTAAAAAGGAGAGAGAAAACCACTTTTTTTTGTATTACGGTGAAATAAATGGATATGAGAATGTTTTTGTTTGGTGGACGTGGTGTTGAAAGCTGTGAGTGACTCTTGTAGGACGTATTGTGGGTAAATATTAATGCTTGTGTTACCTAACCAGCCTGTGATAATTTATAACTTTAACCTAACCAAACCATACACACACTAACCTAACCTAACCATGCTAACCTAACCTAACAGTGCTAACCTAACCTAGCCTAACTTAACCTAACCTAACCTAACCTAACCAATCCTAACTTAACCTAATCATGCTAACCTAACCTAGCCTAGCCTAACTTAACCTAACCTAGCCTAACTTAACCTAACCATGCTAACCTACCCTAACCTAACCTAACCTAACTTAACTTAACCTAACCTACCCTAACCTAATCTAACCTACCCTAACCTAACCTAACCTACCCTAACCTAACCTAACCTAACCTAACCTAACTTAACTTAACCTAACCTACCCTAACCTAACCTAACCTAACCTAACCTAACTTAACCATACTAACCTAACCTAACCTAACCTAACCTAATCTAACCACACTAACTTAACCTAACCTAACCTAACCTAACGTAACCTAACCACATACCCTCCCCAGCAGGCATGTCGCAGCAGGACGTGGCGCGGCATCTGGCACAGGAAGGCGCCACACTTGTCATGCTAGGAATGCCGCCAGGAACGGAATTTGGAATTGACGTGAACTTCTGGAATGTTGGCGAGCGATTTAGGGGAGTGAAGATGATTCCTCCTGGCCTCCATTTTGTTTATTTCAGGTGTGTGTGTGTGTGTGTGTGTGTGCTTGCTGTGGTCAGTAAGCTAATTAAACTTAACTAAACTGTGTGCATCTGTGTGTGTGTGTGTGTGTGTGTGTGTGTGTGTGTGTGTGTGTGTGTGTGTGTGTGCTTGCTGTGGTCAGTAAGCTAATTAAACTTAACTAAACTGTGTGCATGTGTGTGTGTGTGTGTGTGTGTGTGTGTGTGTGTGTGTGTGTGTGTGTGTGTGTGTGTGTGTGTGTGTGTGTGTGTGAGAGAGAGAGAGAGAGAGAGAGAGAGAGAGAGAGAGAGAGAGAGAGAGAGAGAGAGAGAGAGAGAGAGAGAGAGAGAGAGAGTCCATGAAGTATAACTACATACATTGCTGCCTTACAAACACCACCACCACCACCACTACCACCACCGCCACCACCACCACCTCCACCTCCTCCTCCTCCACAGTGCAGTCAGCCTCCAAGGGGACACAGCTCCACGTACGGGTTTCTTCCACTTCTTCCGCCCCAGAGAGGTTGTGGTTAGGCATTATGACCCGGTTGCCGAGGACCTGAAAGTGGAAGGTAAGTGGATGGGTGGATGAATAGTGTGTTTGTATGTGGATGGCTGGATAAGTGGATGAATTTATTTATTTTTTTTGTATATAATTCTTATTTTTTACATTTTGTGTATAATTGTTCTTTTGTTAGTTTAGAATTATTATTTCTCTCTCTCTCTCTCTCTCTCTCTCTCTCTCTCTCTCTCTCTCTCTCTCTCTCTCTCTCTCTCTCTCTCTCTCTCTCTCCTCTCTCTCTCTCTCTCTCTCTCTCTCTCTCTCTCTCTCTCTCTCTCTCTCTCTCTCTCTCTCTCTCTCTCTCTCTCTCTCTCTCTCTCTCTCTCTCTCTCTCTCTCTCACCCACTCCACTTTCAACAGAACCAAATGTGGATGAGGTGGAGAGAATCCGTTCAAATTTACAGCAGATGGATCGATTCCTTGGCCCTTATCCACTTGAGTCCTGGAGGAAGTGGATCTCTCTCACCCAGCACGTGGAGGAGGCGGAACTGAAGCGGATGATCCCTCTGTCAGGTGTGGAGGTGGTAGTAGTAGTAGTAGTAGTAGTAGTACTTGGAATGACTACTGCTTCTGTGTCAGAGACCCGTCTTTGTGTGCTGAGCGCATAACAGAGGTAATAGTGTCTGGCATGGAGGCGTACATTCCTCACTCTTTTTCTCATCCTAAACCTTCTAGACCTTGGTTTAACACAGCTTGTTCTCGTGCTATACATGATAGAGAGGTGGCCCACAAAAAGGTACTTAGCCTTCCATCACCAGAATCTCATGCACTTTATATTTCTGCCTGGAACCATGCCAAGTCTGTTCTCCAACTAGCCAAAAACTCCTTCATTAACAGAAAATGTCAAAACCTTTAAGATCTAACTCCCCTTGTGATTTCTGGCATCTAGCCAAAAATATCTCCAATAACTTTGCTTCTTCTTCTTTCCCTCCTCTATTTCAACCAGATGGCACCACTGCTATCACATCTATTTCTAAAGCTGAACTCTTCGCTCAAACCTTTACTAAAATCTCTATCTTGGACGATTCTGAGCTTGTTCCTCCCTCTCGTCCACCCTCTGACTACTTCATGCCACGTATTAAAATTCTTCGCAATGATGTTTTCCATGCCCTCGCAGGCCTAAACCCTCAGAAGGCTTATGGACCTGATGGGGTCCCTCCTATTGTTCTCCGAAACTGTGCCTCCATGCTTGCACCTTGCCTAGTCAAACTCTTTCAGCTCTGTCTGTCAACATCTACCTTTCCTTCTTGGTGGAAGTTTGCCTACATTCAACCTGTTCCTAAAAAGGGTGACCGTTCTAATCCCTCAAACTACCGTCCTATTGCTTTAATTTCCTGCCTATCTAAAGTTTTTGAATCTATCCTCAACAGGAAGATTCTTCAACATCTATCACTTCACAACCTTCTATCTGATCGCCAGTATGGGTTCCGTCAAGGCCGCTCTACTGGTGATCTTCTGGCTTTCCTTACTGAGTCTTGGTCATCCTCTTTTAGAGATTTTGGTGAAACTTTTGCTGTTGCCTTGGACATATCAAAAGCTTTTGATAGAGTCTGGCACAAAGCTTTGATTTCCAAACTACCCTCCTACTGTTTCTATTCTTCTCTCTGTAACTTCATCTCAAGTTTCCTTTCTGACCGTTCTATTGCTGCTGTGGTAGACAGTCACTGTTCTTCTCCTATATCTATTAACAGTGGTGTTCCTCAGAGTTCTGTCCTGTCATCCACTCTCTTCTTATTATTCATTAATGATCTAAACCAAACTTGTCCTATCCACTCCTATGCTGATGATACCACCCTGCACTCTTCCATGTCTTTTCATAGACGTCCAACCCTTCAGGAGGTAAACATATCACGCAGGGAAGCCACAGAACGCTTGACTTCTGATCTTTCTAAAATTTCTGATTGTGGCAGAGCAAACTTGGTATTGTTCAATGCCTCAAAAACTCAATTCCTCCATCTATCAACTCAACACAACCTTCCAGACAACTATCCCCTCTTCTTCAATGACACTCAACTGTCCCCCCTCTTCTACACTGAACATCCTCGGTCTGTCCTTTACTTGTAATCTGAACTGGAAACTTCACATCTCATCTCTAGCTAAAACAGCTTCTATGAAGTTAGATGTTCTGAGACGTCTCCACCAGTTTTTCTCACCCCCCCAGCTACTAACTCTGTACAAGGGCCTTATCCGTCCATGTATGGAGTATGCTTCACATGTCTGGGGGGGTTCCACTCATACTGCTCTACTAGACAGGGTGGAATCAAAAGCTTTTCGTCTCATCGACTCCTCTCTTCTAACTGACTGTCTTCAGCCTCTCTCTCACCGCCGCAATGTTGCATATCTAGCTGTCTTTTACCGCTGTTTTCATGCTAACTGCTCTTTTGATCTTGCTAACTGCATGCCTCCCCTCCTTCCGCGGCCTCGCTGCACAAGACTTTCTTCTTTCTCTCACCCCTATTCTTTCCACCTCTCTAATGCAAGAGTTAACCAGTATTCTCAATCATTCATCCCTTTCTCTGGTAAACTCTGGAACTCCCTGCCTGCTTCTGTATTTCCACCTTCCTATGACTTGAATTCCTTCAAGAGGGAGGTTTCAAGACACTTATTCATCAATTTTTGACCACTGCTTTGACCCTTTTATGGGACTGCCATTTCAGTGGGCATATTTTTTTTATTGGATTTTTGTTGCCCTTGGCCAGTGTCACTCCTACATAAAAAAAAGTAGTAGTAGTGTCTGGCGTGGATGCGTACATTCCTTGCTGTTTTTCCTCGATCTAAACCTTCCAGATCTTGGTTTAACACAGCTTGTTCTCGTGCTGTACATGATAGAGAGGTGGCCCACAAAAGGTACTTAAGCCTTCCATCACCAGAATCTCATGCACTTTATATTTCTTCCTGGAACCATGCCAAGTCTGTTTCTCCAACAAGCCAAAAACTCCTTCATTAACAGAAAATGTCAGAATCTTTCAGTATCTAACTCCCCCTTGTGACTTCTGCCATCTAGCGAAAAATATCTCCAATAACTTTGCTTCATCTTCTTTCCTTCCTTTATTTCAACCAGATGGCACCACTGCTACCGCATCTATCTCTAAAGCTGAACTCTTTGCTCAAACCTTTGCTGGAAACTCTACCTTGGACGATTCATGGCTTGTTCCTCCCTCTCCTCCACCCTCTGACTACTTTATCCTACCTATTAAAATTATTAAAATTCTTGCAATGGCATTTTCCACTATCACATCTATCGCTAAAGCTGAACTTTTCGCTCAACCCTTTGCTAAAAACTCTATACCTTGGACGATTCATGGCTTGTTCCTCCCTCTCTTACACCCTCTGACTACATGCTACCTGTTAAAATTCTTTGCAATGGTGTTTGCTGTGCCCTCGCTGGCCTAAACCCTCGGAAGACTTGCTTGGAAATCGTGTTGTGGTAAGAAGTTTGTAAGTGAAGACTTGCCCACAAATTATATTGAGAAGATTTTTGCTCCTTACTGAATATTTATCCTCGTGAAGTTACAAAATATAGTCTTGATTCTTCCTGTAGTTTGAAGTTAATGATTGGACAGGTGGAAAGGTGGTGATGGTGGTGGTAGTCTTTCACTCTCTTTCAGTTATACCGCGCCAAAAATTCTGGTTAATTCTTGGCTACAGCTTGACTGCCATTTGCTGCCTTACTACAAATTTTTCCCCTCCTTACAGCCTCCCCACTGTGTCTCAAATTAAAGGTTTCTGTCCAGCCTCTTCAATACGGGTGGGTCTCCTTCTTCAGACTTACAAGCCAGTGTGATGGTGGTTTGCGTTTGTGTGTTTGTGCGTTGCCTGAGCTTGGATGTGCAATGGTAGTAGTAGTAGTAGTAGTGGTGGTGGTAGTAGTAGTAGTAGTAGTAGTAGTAGTAGTGGTAGTATCTGTCATCTACTGCTGCTACTACTACTACTACTACTACTACCATCATGTGTGTATGTGTGTGCCTCTTGTCTGGGCCTCCCCATGTGGGATTACCAGCCTGATATAGTGACAGACAGACAGACAGACAGACAGACATAGATTATTATTAGTATATTATCAGCCATTAATTCAGATAGATTATTATTATTATTATTATTATTATTATTATTATTATTATTATCAAGCATTAATTCTCTCCTTATTTTCCAGGTCGAGTGTGTTCGGCAGCAGAATTAATGCCTGTCGCTGGCTTCAGATCTTCCAAGACACACAGATACACACACAGCAGCCCCTCCACCTCCTCACAGCCCTCCATAGCCCCTGACACAGCCCCTGACACAGCCCCTAACACAGCCCCTGACACAGTCCGTAACACAGCCCCTAACACAGCCCTACAGTCTTCAGACACCACTAAAGCAACACCACAGCCTACCACAGCTAACACAGCCCCTTCACAAACCACCACAGACCTCTCAAACATTACAGGCCTCTCAAACATCACAGAAGCCTCACAAACAGCCCCACACAGCACCACAGACCCATTAGCCCCCCAGCTCATTACCTCACCCACTTCACAGCCCCCCACACAGCCACCCCCAGCCCCACAGCTCCCAGAAATGAAGCAGAAGGAAGGGACTATGTTTCGGTTCACCCAGCCCCCGAACAGAGCCTACAGGGAGGGGGCTAGTCCTGGTGAAGTTACAAAATATAGTCTTGATTCCTCCTACAGTTTGAAGTTAATGATTGGACAGGTGGAAAGGTGAGTAGTAATAGTAGTAGTAGTAGTAGTAGTAGTAGTAGTAGTAGTAGTAGTAGTAGTCTTGTTTTTTCTTTATTTACTATTTCTTTATTTTATTTATTTTTTCTTCTTTTCCATCTCCTCTTTTTCTTTTCTATCTTTCTTCTCTCTTTTCTCTCTCTCTCTCTCTCTCTCTCTCTCTCTCTCTCTCTCTCTCTCTCTCTCTCTCTCTCTCTCTCTAATTGTAGTAATAGTAGTAGTAGTTGTTGTTATTGTATATTTTCAGCACTCCAGAATTGTAATAGCATTAATAGCAACACACAAAATTATGTACAATATTAAATAAATTCTGATTCGGATTACTCTTGCAGACTGGACAGCTTAGTGGCAGAGCTCCAGGTGGCCTTCGTCAGCTTCTTGGTGGCACAGGTGTGGGACGGCTGGGAGCAGTGGAGGTGCTTGGTGGGGCAGCTGTGCCGGGCAGAGGAGGTGCTGCTGGAGGAGCCACAGTTGTATGTCAAGCTTCTCTCCGTCCTACACTACCAGGTTAATGAGGTTGGTTGGTGTTGTTGATGTTGTTGTTGTTGTATTTTTTGTCTTTCTATATATAGAATTGGTTTCTCTCTCTCTCTCTCTCTCTCTCTCTTTCTCTAAGTTAGTGGTGGTGGTGGTGGTAGTTGTAGTAGTAGTAGTAGTAGTAGTAGGAATGCCACACACTTTACAATCCGAACTTTCCCTTCCAGACCCCAGTAGTAGTAGTAGTAGTAGTAGTAGTAGTAGTAGTAGTAGTAGTAGTAGCACTATTTCAGCCTCCCTTCTCTCAAACAGTAGTAGTATTAGCAGTAGCAGGACCTTAACTTCCTCTATAGCAGCACCAGTAGTAGTAGTAGTAGCAGTAGTAGTAGTAGTAGCATCACTTCAAACACTCCTAACACACCCTTTCCTCCCCCACAGATCCCTGAAGACCTATTTGTTGACATCGTAGAGTCCAACAACTTCCTTGCTTCTGCGCTCACCACCCTCTTTGCCAACATCGAGGACAACGCCGCCCGTCTGCCCCCTGCCTTGGTCCTTAAGGCTCGGCGCTTCAAGAACCACCTCTCTGCCAAGTTCGAGTGGGACCTGACACTTGGGGACGAGGGAGAGTACGCGCCAGTGGTGGTTGACGTGACTTGAGAGGTGTGTGGGGTGATGGGGGGGAATGGGTGTGTTCTGGGAAGGGGTGTGTTTGTAAGTGTGTTTGTGTGATTTGTTTGTTTTATTTTTTCTCTTGTTTTCTTGGTCCTCTCTTCTTTGTGTGTGTGTTTTGTAGAGAGAGAGAGGATAGGAATGGAGGAAGAGAAAGAAGAAGAGAAAGGGGAAAAGAAGAGAAGAACGTAAAGAAGAAGAAAGAAGAAAAGAAGAAGGGAGAAAAGAAGAGAAGAATGTAAAGAAGAAGAAAGGAGAAAAGAAGAGAAGAATAATGTAAAGAAGAAAAAGAAAAGAAGAAGAAAGAAGAAGGGAGAAAAGGAGAAGAATGTAAAGAAGAAAGAAGGGAGAAAAGAAGAGAAGAATATAAAGAAGAAAGAAGAAGGGAGAAGAGAAGAAGAATGTAAAGAAGAAGAAGAAAGGAGAAAAGAAGAGAAGAATGTAAAGAAGAAGAAAGAAGAGAAAGAAGAAGGGAGAAGAGAAGAAGAATGAATGTAAAGAAGAAGAAAGAAGGGAGAAAAGAAGAGAAGAATAATGTAAAGAAGAAGAAGAAGAAGGGAGAAAAGAAGAAGAATAATGTAAAGAAGAAGAAAGAAGAGAAAGAAGAGAAGAATAATGTAAAGAAGAAGAAAGAAGAGGAAGAAGAAGAAAGAAGAAAAAGTAGTAGTAGTAGTAGTAGTAGCTCTCTCTCTCTCTCTCTCTCTCTCTCTCTCTCTCTCTCTCTCTCTCTCTCTCTCTCTCTCTCTCTCTCTCACTCACAGCCCACAGCCCCACAGTATGTCCCCCACAGTATGTTGACTTACCCACAGTCACCACCCACAGCCCCCCCCACCAATATAGACCCACACCCTACCCCATTTTAACACTCACTCTCTCCTTAGGCTGTGCACGTGTCTCCAGCGGCCTGCAGTACGTACAGACACACACACAGACGGTCACCGGAGGAAGAAAATGCTGTGTTCTGTTAAAGTTTATAAGACATTAAGAAAATAAAGGGTTAAGATTAAATTTTTTCTCTCTCTCTCCTTTCTGACTCTAATATTAAACTTTTATCTTTACTAGAAAAGTTTAGAATGTTGCAATAATAAGTAGTAGTAAAAAAATAACACAAGAAAATATTAACTTGATAAAAGATAATAATAATAATAATAATAATAATAATAATAATAATAATAATAATAATAATAACAAACCTGAATTTTACTTAAAGACTCAGGGAAGAGAGGAAGAGGAGGAGGAGGAGGTACAGATGAATTAAAGGAAGACATGGAAGTGAATTTTACTTACACAGGGAAGAGAGGAAGAGGAAGATGAGGAGGAGGAGGTACAGATGAATTAAAGGAAGACATGGAAGTGAAGAGGATGACTGTGGAAGAATGAAAGAGTATGGAGAAACAGAAGAAGAAGAAGAAGAAGAGGAGTAGGAGGAGGAGGAAGGAACATAAAACAATAAATGAAAAGAGGAAGACAGGAAGAAGAGGCAAGACAAAGGAAGAGAGGAAGAAGAGAAAGAAGAGGAAGGAAGAGAGGAAGAAGAGAAAGAAGAGGAAGGAAGGGGAGGAAGAAGGAACAAAACACAACAAAGAAACACAGAAGAGAAGGAAGAGGAAGAGAGGAAGAAGAGAAGGAAGGAACACAAGAAAGACAAAGAAGAAGAAGAGGAGGAGGAGGAGGAGGAAGAAGGAACACAAGAAAGAAAGACTGAAAGAAGAGGAGGAGGAGGAGGAAGAGGAGAGGAAGAAGAGAAAGAGGAGGAGGAAGAAAGAACACAAGAAAGACAGAAAGAAGAGAAGGAGGAAGAGAGGAAGAAGAGGAGGAAGAAGGAACACAAGAAAGACAGAAAAGGAGGAGGAGAGGAAGAAGAGAAAGAAGAGGAGGAGGAGGAGGAAGAAGAGGAGGAAGAAGGAACACAAGAAAGAAAGACAGAAAAGGAGGAGGAGGAGGAAGAAGACAAAAGAATCAGATACAATGAAATATATAAGTTAACAAAATCTTCACAATCCTCAACACCATTTTACCTCAATTACAACAGTTTACCCTTTACCAAACACAAAAAAAAAACACACACCACATCTGTACTTAATTAAAAAAAAAAAAAAATGCCTAAATATTCTATGCACAATTTCTTTCATCACAAACACAACTTGTCCAAATATTCTACTGGTTTACCCAAAATACAACAGTTTACCCTTCACCAGACACCCAAAATGCACACTTTTTCCTTCACCAGACACCCTGAACACAACGCAACACTGTCCAGGTTACCCGAAACACAATTAATTCTCAGCCAAACACCCTCAACACAACATAACCCTGTCTAGCTTATCCGAAACACATTTACTTCTTAGCCAAACACACCAAACACTGCCCAGCTTATTTGAAACACAATTAATTAATTAGTCAAACACCCCAAACACAACATTGGCCAGCTTATCTGAATCTCAAATGGTTTCAATGCTAGTGTACATCAATTTCTCACCAGACATGACTCAAACGGCAGAGGTCACAATGAGAGGTCATGCTGGGTCACCTAACACACACACACACAAACACATAGGTCTAAATATGGAGTGTATTGCTAAAAATCACTGGAATGAATAAAAAAAACATAAATAAAATAAGAAATTGAAATATGCAGAAATATGTACATAAAGGTTTGTTATGAAATATTGTGTGTATGGTGACTAGGCCTACTACTACTACTACTACTATAAAAGATGACAATAATATGCCTAATTGTATGGGAAAAATATAAATGGTGGTAGTAGTAGTAGTAGTAGTAGTAGTAGTAGTAGTGGTGGTGGTGGTAATGGTGGTGGTGCTGGGAGTGAATTGGCGGTGATAGTAGTGGTAGTAGTAGTAGTAGTAGTAGCAATAATAATAATAATAATAATAATAATAATAATAATAATAATAATAATAATAATAATAATAATAATAATGATGTGATAAAAAACATGAATATTTTCTATGGACGGATATTTTTGTACGAATTATTATTATTACTATTACTATTATTATTATTATTTTTACAAGGCACCAGACCTCTCTCTCTCTCCCTCTCACAATACAAAATAAGTAAACATTTCTTCCTCTAATATTTTCTAAGTAACTTTTGAGGCCCTTGTAAGTTTCCATAAGAGTATATAAGTTAAGTGTACACATCAAATTTCACTGCAATGAACTTAACATAAACTTTCACACTTATAAACTTGTCAAAAACACAATATTTTCAATTAAAACTTAGTCAGAACTTGGCCAAACTTGAAAATAACATAAAAAACTTATCAGAAACACAACATTTTAATTCAGAACTTAATAAAAACTTAGGCAAACTTTCCTAGACCAAAAATCTTCACAAAAACACAATATTTTAATTCAGAACTTAGTCAGAACTTGGCCAAACTTGACAATAACCTCAAAAACTTATCAGAAACACAACATTTTAATTCAGAACTTAATAAAAACTTAGCCAAACTTTCCTAGACCAAAAATCTTCACAAAAAACACAATATTTTCAATTAAAACTTAGTCAGAACTCGGCCAAACTTGACAATAACCTCAAAAACTTATCAGAAACACAACATTTTAATTCAGAACTTAATAAAATCTTAGCCAAACTTTTCTAGACCCAAAATCTTCACAAAAACACAATATTTTAATTCAGAACTTAGTCAGAACTTGGCCAAACTTGAAAATAACATCAAAAACTTATCAGAAATATGAGATTTTAATTCAGAACTTAATAAAAACTTAGCCAAACTTTCCTAGACCAAAAATCTTCACAAAGACACAATAATTTCAATTAAAACTTTGTCAGAACTCGGCCAAACTTCAAAATAACCTAAAAAGCTTATCACAAACATGATATTTTAATTCAGAACTTAATAAAATCTTAGCCAAACTTTCCTAGACCAAAAATCTTCACAAAAAACACAATATTTTCAATTAAAACTTAGTCAGAACTTGGCCAAACTTGACAATAACCTCAAAAACTTATCAGAAACACAACATTTTTATTCAGAACTTAATAAAATCTTGGCCAAACTTTCCTAGACCAAAAATCTTCACAAAAACCACTATTTTAATTCAGAACTTAGTCAGAACTTGGCCAAACTTGAAAAATAACCCCCAAAACTTATCAGAAACACAACATTTTAATTCAGAACTTAATAAAGTCTAAGCCAAACTTTCCTAGACCAAAAATCTTTACTAAAAACACTATTTTAATTCAGAACTTAGTCAGAACTTGGCCAAACTTGAAAATAACATAAAAAACTTATCAGAAACACAACATTTTAATTCAGAACTTAATAAAATCTTAGCCAAACTTTCCTAGACCCAAAATCTTCACAAAAACACAATATTTTAATTCAGAACTTAGTCAGAACTCAGCTAAACTTGACAATAACCCCAAAACTTGTCACAAACATGATATTTTAATTCAGAACTTAATAAAATCTTAGCCAAACTTTCCTAGACCAAAAATCTTCACAAAAATACAATATTTTAATTCAGAACTTAGTCAGAACTTGGCCAAACTTGAAAATAACATAAAAATCTTGTCAGAAACACAACATTTTAATTCAGAACTTAATAAAATCTTGGCCAAACTTTCCTACACCAAAAATCTTCACAAAAACACACTATTTTAATTCAGAACTTAGTCAGAACTTGGCCAAACTTGAAAATAACATAAAAATCTTGTCAGAAACACAACATTTTAATTCAGAACTTAATAAAAACTTAGCCAAACTTTCCTAGACTAAAAATCTTCACAAAAACACACTATTTTAATTCAGAACTTAGTCAGAACTTGGCCAAACTTGAAAATAACCCCAAAAATTATCAGAAACACAACATTTTCCATTACATCTTAGTCAGAACTTAAAAATAACAGTAACAGTAGTAATTCCAACCAATCACCTGCCGGCATCTAAGTCACGGTGACCAATCAGATACAAGCACCAAGCTGTCAACCAATCAGCTGCCTCGAATGGGGATCTGGGCAGCTAATCATGTTTCTCTCTCTCTCTCTCTCTTTCTCTCTCACACACACACACACACACACACACACTACAATTACTATCTCTCTCTCTCTCTCTCTCTCTTAATATTAATTCTGTACTTTTAATAGACTAGAGGTTGTTGTCACTCTTTCATTGGTAAAGTCTGTCTGTCTGTCTGTATGTCTGACTGACTGACTGACTGACACACAAACATACACACACACACACAGCTTTCTTGACTTAGAGAACTCACTGGCTAAAAAAAAAATCCTAACTTCCTTTACAACTAAAATAAATAAATAAATAAATAAACTAAATAAATAAAACATAAAAAAAACCCATTCTTTAAAATCTTTGGGCTATTTTTTTTGGCAACCTAATCTTTGGGCTATTTTTGAGCTACCTCAGGGCTATCTCTTATGGCAGGCTACATTTGGGCTACTTCTTGGGCTGTTTCTGCCACTGGGTTGGGACAGAGAAGTTAGGAGACTCTCAGATCGCCTCAGTACGGTCCTGGCCAGCTGCGTGGTCAGGTCAAGGGTGTGGGAGAGTTCATGTGATCTTGTCTGTGGGAGAGAGGGAGTGTGAGAAGGAGAGAGAGAGAGAGAGAGAGAGAGAGAGAGAGAGAGAGAGAGAGAGAGAGAGAGAGAGAGAGAGAGAGAGAGAGAGAGAGAGAGAGAGAGAGAGAGAGAGAGAGAGAGAGAGAGAGAGAGAGAGAGAGAGAGAGAGAGAGAATCTTCCTTTTTCTCTCAATATTTTCAATTTGATCATTTTTAAACATTATTATTATTATTATTATTATTACGAACCCTTCTTCTGTGTCTACATCTGCTGTGGCTGTGGTGGTGGTGGTGGTGGTAGTCGCTGTCCTCACAAGGGGGGCTGTGGTGGTGGTGGGGGTGGTTGAGAGAGAGAAAAATTATATTAGAAATGAATAATAATAATAATAATAATAATAATAATAATAATGATAGTAGTATATCAAAACACACACACACACAAACCAAACTTACTTAAAATTCTGAATATAAATCACTAAAGAATTCGGCATGGACTGTTCTCGGCTGTGCAGTGCTGTGTCGAGCCCTGGCACCGCTGTGTGAGGGTGTGTGGTGGCCTGCGGTGGGTGTGGCTGGCTGCGGCAAGGCTGTGGCGACCTGAACTGCGGCGAGGAGGAAGAGGAAGAGGAAGAAGTGTGCCGGTATTCCCTTTTACTAATTCCAGCACTGTTTCCCTCTCCTGTGACCCCTGACCTCATTCCTGGTCTTTCCAGCCTTTGTTTCCGGCTGTCCGCGCTGCTAGGGTCACACAGGGGGTTGGTAACACTGCGGTCACTATTGCCAGAGTCACATGAGAGGTCTAAAGCCCGTAGTGGCTTCCGTTTTGTGTGTGTGTGCGTTTGTGTGTCAGTGTCACGTCTTCCTCTGGTCCTCCTTGCTCTTCGAATGTTCTTTTTTTCCTTCCCTGTTCCGAGAATTTGATCTTGTATAATGGTGAAGTCTCGTCTAAGTCTCGATATACTCTGGTAAATATCGCTGGAGGACACAGACGCACCCCCTGTAGCAGTAGCCGTAGTAGTGGTAGCAGTAGTAGCAGCAGAAGTAGCAGCAGAAGTTAGGAATCTTGTCTTAAAGTTATCCTTCGAATTGATGGTTCTTCTTTTTGTCTGTTTCTCGATCTTGTGCATTGTGTGTGGTTGTCCTGCTTCCCTCACAGCATCCACAGGGTCTGGTGATGCTGTGGCTTGCTGTTCAGTCCTCACTAGTCCCTGGGTCCCTGCTGTGTGCCACTGTGTGCTGTCATCTCCCCCAGTGCTGTTTACGACAGGTGATGCAAAGGCTAAGCTTAATATTTCATCCTCTGCTGTGTGCTGTGGTGCTGTGAGGGTGTCTGGGGAGTCCATGATGCTGTGCTGTCCCTCTGGCTGCTGTGAGATGCTGTGCGTTGACTCTGTGGCGTTTGGTGCTGTGTGTACGTGTGTCAGTTTGTGTATCTGTTCGTTTTGGTTAACCGTTTTGCCATGTGATGCTTCTGGCCGCTGTGGGAGGGACTGGTGTGCTGTGGGGGGCTGTGTTGTGGCGTCCAATGCTGTAGGAGGCTGTGACGCGCTGTGGGAGGCCATCAGAGGCTGTGGGAGGCTGTGGGAGGGCTGACAAGACAGTGTGAAGTCAACTGGGTCCAGGCTTGCATTCTGACTTAATCTCAAACTGTGCTCTGATCCCGGGCACCCACTGTCTGCATCCCTGGGGTGTGTGGGGTGCGTGGGGTGCCCCAGCCTCCCCCAGGGTGTCCGCGGGGTGGCACGGGAGGGCGTCCGGGGGCGTGGGGTTGGGGGAGAAGCGGGGGGTACCACTGTTTGAACCCCAAGTCTTCAAAAACTGCCTTTTATTTGATTTCGAGACATGACAGCTGTTTGGGGTGCGTTCCTGCCTCTCCCCAGGGGTGTGTGGGGCCTGGGGTGTGGGGAAGGTGTCTGGGGTGAAGGAGTGACTAGATGCAAGGGAGAGGAGGGATGGGGCAGGGCTGGGGGAGGAGCTGGTAGAGTTCGAAGATGGGGAGGTTGGAGCGAGAGGTTCCGGGTTGAGCAGTGATGCCTGCCATAACTTGACCTGTGAGGGAGAGAGAGAGAGAGTGAGAGAGAGAGTGAGAGAGAGTGAAAGAGAGATTAAGGAGAGTGAGAGAGTCCAATGACACCGCTCACTCCTCTACGAACCAACAAACACACACACAAACACACAAACACACACCTTTTCAAGAGGCCCCACTGTTTTCAAGGACTGCTGGGAATTAACAGGACTCGCCAACACCTCCTCATCTTCCCCAGCCCCTCCCTTCTCTCCTGGGGCTGTCTCCTGCCCTGTGGCCTCAGTGGGGGTCTGTGGGGGACTGCTACACCCCTTGGTACCTCCTGTGGTGATGGCAACACTGGGGGAACTGAAATAAAGGAGGAAAAAGACAGTTATTGAGAGGGTAAACAAATGAAGGAGGGGTTTAGAATGTTTCGTATACCTTATAGAAATATAGATGATAGGAGTGGACTGGGAGAGGAAGGAAGGAAGGAAGGAAGGAAGGAAGGAAGGAAGGAAGGAAGGAAGGAAGGAAGGAAGGAAGGAAGGAAGGAAGGAAGGAAGGAAGGAAGGACTGGTTGACTAAAAGAGGAAAGGATTAGACAAACCAAACCCAAACAAACATACAAACACACACAAAAACTCACCTTAGACCATATTGACAGCCCTCTCCTAAGCCCCCAGCACCTCCCACGGGGCCTGCAGACGCCTGTGGGGGCAGAACACACCCTTGGGGACCCGACCGACCCACAGGACCAGGAGAAACACCCACAGGTTCTCCCGCAGCGGACGAAACATTACCAGATCCAGACACAAGGTTTTTTTCGAAGTTGTTCAAATCTATGGGGTTTTTCAGAGGTAGGGGGCACATAGGGGCCTGCGTCTTGACCTGTAGACTGTAGAAGGTTGCCACAGCCTGTATGGCCTGCCCAGCGCCCTGTAGGAGGCTGCTGGAGAGCTGGGAAGGGCTGAGCAGTGAGATGAGGGGAAACTGTGACGAGGATGCCCAGTACTGTAGAGAGAGGAACATCGATTATAAGATGCCGTGTATGGTTATTGTCTGTCTGTCTGTCTGTCTGTCTGTCTGTCTGTTTGTCTGTCTGTCTGTCTGTCTGTCTGTCTGTCTGTCGGTCTTTCTCTCTCTCCGATAAAATGTTGAAACAGTTAATGAAAGGTAATTTGAGGGAAAAATTAAATAAAATTACTATTACTACTACTACTACTACTACTACTACTACTATTACTGCTACCACTTACCTCCTTCAGTATGCATTTCCAGATAGTGTCCCTTTCCGAGTCCTTCAGAGCATTTCCCTTCAGTAAGATGGCTAAGTCCTTCACCTGCAGATATTAGGTTAGGTTAGGTTAGGTTGTGTTGGGTTAAGTTAGGTTGGAACTGATATGAGAGAGAGAGAGAGAGAGAGAGAGAGAGAGAGAGAGAGAGAGAGAGAGAGAGAGAGAGAGAGAGAGAGAGAGAGAGAGAGAGAGAGAGAGAGAGAGAGAGAGAGAGAGAGAGAGAGAGAGAGAGAATAAAAATAAAAAAATTCAAGTTAATATTATCATTATTATTATTATTATTACTATTTCCCACCTTTCTTATTATTCCTTGTGTCTCCTCCTTCCATTTCTCCACTATTCTCTCATTCTTCCTCTTCTCCTCCTCCTCTTCTTCCTTCTTCCTTCCTTCACTCACTTTTCTTCCTTCTCTCTCTTCTGTTCTTCCACTTCTTCCTCCTATTCCTCTTCCTCTTGTTCCTTCTCCTTCTTCTTCTCTTGAAACTCTGATTTCTCCTCCTCCTCCTCCTCCTCCTTCTCTTTCAACACTGCTATCTCCTCCTCCTCCTCCTCCTCCTCCTCCTCCTCCTCCTATCTCTTCTGTATCAAAAGTAAAGTTCAGTACTGGATGAGCAATTGGGGTGGAGGTAGCTCTGATGAGACAAGGGGCACTGACCGAGAGCTCTGATGGGAAGTGGGTCAGAGGGCACATTGGTGAGGTCCTGGAGGGGTCGGGCGGGGTGCTGGGGGGTCGTGCAGTGTCGCAGGGGTCCCGGTAACTGGCCTGGTTTGCCTTCAAGGTCACGATGTATTCTTTGTTTACCTCCTGCGTGTGTAGGAACCGAAGTCTGTCGATCTCGTTCTGTTTCTCGGCAAACATTGCGTTCAAGTTGTCATGCTGGAGTTGTAGGGCTGCCAGGGTCGTGTCACTGGCATATCGACACTTTCGCTCCTCTGCCAGTAACTCCAGGACTTCTTTAAGCACCTCCTTCGAGCCCCCGTCCAAGCCCAGCACCTCCTTGCGAAGTTTTCTAAATCTCGGCGACATCTCCTCCTCCTCAGACGGTGTGGCATGAAGAAAGGTCTCTAAGTCCAGCCCTGAGGTGCCTAGGGGCTCTGGGGTGTGCCGGTAGGTGGCCAGGGACTCTGGGGTGTGTCTGGGGTGCCGGCGTGCTGGGGTGCTCGGCAGGGAGTGGCTGGGGGGCCGAAATCGCTGCTGTTTAATGTCGCGGATGTATTGACGCACTTTACCTTGAACGTGGCTGTAATCTGGAAGTCTGGCTGCTCTCCCAGGGCCGACACTGCTTAGACTGGTGCTGTGTGCTCGCCTCAAGCCCCCATGGGTGCTGCTGTGGCCTTTAGCACCCTCCTGGTCGAGAGAGGCTGTGCTGACACATCTGCGGACGAGGTTAACGCCACGGGACTTAACCGGCCGGACGGTGACCCCTAAACTGTCGGTGCTTGCGTTCAGGGACCTGCTGCGTTGCCCCTGGGTCACGCGGCCCCTGGGGGAGAGGCTGTGCAGGCTGCGGGAGGCCTGGCGGGACTGCTGCGACAAGGGCCTGCTGTGTGTGGGGGACAGAGGTGGTGTAGGGGTGTTGCTGTTCAGGTCGCTCACTCTTGGGCGCTGTGGCAAATGCTGTGGTCTGATTCGTGGCTTGGCGTTGTGTTGGGGGGTGCTGCGAGGGGTGTTCTGGTGTTTTTCGGTGATGTGTGTGTTTGCGTGTGTGTTTTGCGGTGTTTTTTTGCTGTTTCTTGGCTGTGTTCCGGTGACACTTTGCTGTTTTTCACCGTTTTCTTTGCCTGCGTTTGTCTGTGCGTCTGTTTGTACGTTCACGTGTGTGGTCTGCTGCGTTTCTTCCTCGTTTTCCTCAATTTCACTGTTTCCTCCCCATTTTTCACTGTTCTGCGCACCACTGTTCGTCTGTATGTTTGTCTGCATCTCCCTGTCACTGTTTTGGCACCCTGCTCCTTCATTTCCTTGCTTTTCTTTCTGCATGGCACTGTAGTGGTCACAAATGGCACTGTTTTCATTTTGTGTGGCACTGTATGGCATTTTGTTGGCACCTCTCTCTTCCTTCTCCTCCTCCTCTTCCTCTTTTCTTCTCCTCCTCCAAGCTATTTCACTTAATTTGGCAGGAAGACAAGAAGAGGCAGGAGGAAGAGAGGTGTGAGGCTGTGAGGAGGAGGAGGAAGAGGAGGGAGGAAGAAAGGGAGTTTTTGGCTGAGAAGAGGAGGAGGAAGAGGAGGAAGAGGAAGAAGAGGGAAGACAGGTCACAATCTCATCAGAAACGTGTCCAATTTTTGTTTGTTTGTTTACATTCTGGCACGGAGGTTGTAATGCGCTGTGCCAAGCTCTCTGTGGCACCGCTGTGGTAGTGGGTAGGCTGTGGCAGGCTGTGGTAGGCTGCGAGAGGCCTGACTGCGGTAGGATCGGCTGTGAAAGGCCGTGGTATGTGTGATGTGGTTGATGTGATTGGGTGGTTTCTGTTAAGCTGTGGTAGGGTTTGCGGTGTCCTGGGGGCTGTGGCAGGCTGTGTGGCTCGCTGTGGTAGCCTGTGGTGCTGTGGATGGTCTGTGGTAGCGTCTCTGTGTCCCCTGTGGCAACACCTCCAGTGACTGGCTTGTTTACATTCCTCTCGAACAATTTTCCCGTAAAATAACTCACTTTCTCTCGCACCCCTATGGTGGAATGCGGCAAACTGTGGTGCGGTGGGATCAGGGTACCCTATGCAACTCCCCTGTGGTGGTATCCCCTGCGGCAACACCCCCGGGGAGGCTCAACGCTGCCTCAACATTGCCAGTGAAATGGTGAACAAGATTCCGAACCTTGGGTGAATTTAGCGATATTATGCTGATTTGTGGCACAGGGACGCTGACCTCGCTGACAGAACGGTCCCTTGTGCTGCTGTCACTGCTGTCCGTGCCCCCCCAGTCCCCTGAAGTGGCTGGGGAGGGGCTGGGGGAGCAGGTAAAGGGGGAAGTGTCTGGAGATGCAATGGTGCTGGTTGGAATTAAATTTTTTGAATCTTGTTGTTGTTGTTCTTTTTCTATTCTCTTCTCTTCTTCCTCCTCCTCCTCCTCCTCCTCTTCTTCTTCTTCTATTTCTTCTTCCTTGTTCTTTCTCTCCTCCTCCTCCTCCTCTTCTTCTATTTCTTCTTCCTTGTTCTTATTTCTCTCTTTCATTTCTATTTCTACCTCTTCTCCTCCTTCTTCTTCTTCTGTTCCTCCTATTCTCTCCTCCTCCTCCTCTTCTATTTCTTCTTCTTCCTCATTCTTGTTTCCTTCAATAATGTTTGTTTTCACTTCTCTTCTTCCTTCTTCTGTTTCTCTGTCATCACCCCCACTTATCCTCTCCTCCTCCTCCTCTTCCTCTTCCTCCTCTTCCTCTCCAGTATCCCACACATGAATATATTTGGCATCAGAACCTTTATCTGGAAACACACTCCCTCCTCCTCCTCCTCCTCCTCCTCCTCCTCCTTCGGCAGCAGCAGCAGTATGGTGGAGGTGGAGGAGGGTCAAGGGATGAAGAAAGGTCGGCCCCTCCTCCTCCTCCTCCTCCTCCTCGTCAGAAGAGGAAGGGATTTCTTCTTCAATGTCTTCTGGGAACTCTTCATCACTCAGCATGTGTGTGTGTGCGTGTGTGTGTCCTGTACCGTCCTCCTGTGTGGGCAAGACAATGGTCAGGTGGACAGAGGGTCAGGTCAGCTTAGGTTAGGGGGGTTAAGGCAGCATAACCCCTCGTTAGGTTAGGTCAATGGGGTTGAAAGGGGTGCAGCTCACATTAAGTTAACTGGGGTCACTAGGTTAGGTCAGGTCGGGGTGAGGGGGTGGTCGACGGCGGGGGGCGAGGGTGTTTAGGGGGAGCGTGACCCCTATCAGGTAAAGCAAGCAATATTTTTATTTTCTCCACAGCCAACCAAAAAATAAAAAAAAACAATGACTTTAATAGAATTTTGTGGCGGGGCAAACTTCACAAACATTACCGTGGCCAGATGACCGCCCCGCCCCGCCCCACCGCCGCCACCACCACCACCGCCAGGCCCCGCATTGTTACGGGTGGATGGACTCAATAATATATAAAATGCTGACATTGATAACACTTGCCTTAACCCACAACACTTACCAACCACTACACTACTATCCCTCAAGGCGACACACGCTGGTAAACACATCAAAATTAGGCACAAGCAAAATAAATAAATAAACAAATCACATACGACACATTTTCTCATCACACAGCCTAACTAATCCCTAACATTTAACAATCCTCGCCTCTACATCTTCCCAACACACTTATATTCAATCCAAACACCAAAAAAACACATGTAAAAACCAAAACAACTCAATAAAACGTCAAAAATACAAGAAGGGTGACTCACGAGACGCCATGAGAAAGGTGAGCAATTCCTCCGTTGCCACGGCTCCCACTTGATCCTGATCTTGACGCCCCAGCTGCCTCGGATATTTCAATTTAAACTGTGGGACAAAGACGAGGCACACAGAAAGAAATCAAATAATGCATCTTAAATAGTAATTCCTATGCTATATTCTCCCAGGAATTACTTTGATTGGTAAGCTGTAAGGATGAATGAATAAAGAAAAAACTAACTGTGCAAATTTAAACACTAATTCTTACGTTAATTTTCATCCCAGCAACACCTTCACTCCTTCCTTCATAATAATAATAATAATAATAATAATAAAAATAATAATAATAATAATAATAATAACAACAACAACAGCAAGCAATGAAATTAATTAGAATCAATACTGTATTTTTTATTAAGTAATTCATTCGTTTTAATTGTTTATCGAATTAATTAAAGAATAATGATAAAAAAAGAGATAATAAATAAATGAATCAAATATAAAATAAAAATGTTAACTAATTTGCAAATAACATCATCGTCACTGACCTGACATCACGTGACCTGCCTTGACCTCTGGCACGCTAGCCTCTTACTGGGTCACCGTGATGATGTTGATGAGAGAGAGAGAGAGAGAGAGAGAGAGAGAGAGAGAGAGAGAGAGAGAGAGAGAGAGAGAGTAGTAGTAGTAGTAGTAGTAGTAGTAGTAGTAGTAGTAGTAGTAGCAGAAGAGGGCAATATATAAACAAAATGTCTCTGAAATATATCATTATTATCATTCTTGTACATTGTTGTATAGAAAAGACTGTCAGGCAATGGGGGGGGGAGGCGCCCCCTGGGGAACTGTACGTAGGTCTCTGTACACACACACACACACACACACACACACACACACACACACTCTCTCTCTCTCTCTCTCTCTCTCTCGCGCGCACACACACACACACACACACACACACTGTTCCCTCAAGATTGTGTTATATCAGTTGGTGCAAGACAGTGTTGTGTGAAGCACTGAGTGTTGTTCAAGTCACTGGTGCTGTGAGGCACTGACTGCTGTGTGGCACTGCTGTGAGGCACTGCTGTGTGGCACTGCTGTGAGGCACTGCTGTGTGGCACTGCTGCTGAGAGGCACTGCTGTGTGGCACTGCTGTTGGCACTGGTGTGAGGCACTGGTGGTGGTGGTGGTGGAGGGCAGTGATCCGAGGCACTGGTCTGAGGCAGTGGTGGTGGTGAGAGGCACTGCTGCCGGGGCACTGGCTGCTGGCTGGCTGCTACGCAGGTAGGCTGGCTGGCTGTGGCACTGCCGGGCGTGGCAGTGCCAGGCGTGGCGTGGTCGCGGCGTGGTAGCGTGGCGTGGTAGCGTGGCGTGGCGTGGCGGCGCGTGGCGGCGTGGCGGCGCGTCACACGAATGTCTCAGGCTCTGTGGGGTCCGAGGCGATGATCTCCCACCGCTTCCACAGCGTGGCCTGCTGCGCCGCGCCTCCCGCACCCCCCGCACCCCCCGCGCCGCCCTCCCCCGCCATGCTACTCAGGTCCGGCAGCTGCCCCGTGGGGTGCCGCTCCCCTGTGTAACGCCGCCGTGTGTAGCGCCGCGCCGCGCTGCCGCGCCGCGCGCCGCTCTCCACCTGCACCGCCTCGGGGCGGATGTGCTCTGCTGTGCGGGAGCGGCCCAGGGGGAAGGCGCCCTGGGGCTGCAGTTGCCCCGCGGGGGACGCCCTGGCGCGGGGCGGCACGGCGGGGCCCCGGGCGGCGGCGACGGCGGCGGGCGCGGCGGTGACGGAGGTGAGGGGCCGCGGCTCCCCCCTGCGGCGGGTCTGCACTGGGGGGGAGCTGGGGGGCGACAGGCCGGGGGTGCCGGAGTCGGGGCTGAGCCACGGGGGCGGCGAGCCCGTCCTGCTGAGTGGGGAGGAGGCCCCCGAGGCAGAGGGGTCGGACAGGGGGGTGTTGCGGGGGGAGGGGGACAGCGTGAAGGCGTCGGCGGAGGAGGAGGACAGCACTGAGTCATGGCTGAGACGGTCACCGCTCTTCTTGCTGAGCGGCTGGAAGGTCATGGCCGCCGTGATGGCCTGCCCCAGGTACGAGTCACTGCTGCCTGACCGCTGCCGCCCCCCGCCGCCACCACTGCCGCCCGCGCCACCCGTCGCCCCGCCGCTGCTGGTGCGCTGGGAGGCCACCCTGTGCCGCGCCGCCTCCTCCTCGGCGGGGCGCGGCGCGGCGCCCAGCGGCACGGGGATGCGCAGCGAGGCGGTGATCACGCCGGCGCGGTCAATCTCTGGCGAGGACAGGCGGCGCGGCGCGGCGTCTGGCACCTTCAGCTGCGCCTCCGCCTCCGCTGCCGCCGCCGCCGCCGCCGCGCCGCGCCGCCTCGCCGCCTCGTCGCAGCTCTTGTCGCGCCGCCTGAACCACCTGCTGCTGCTTTTCTCCTGCTGCTGCTGCTGCTGCTGGTAGTGGTGGTGGTGGTGCTTGTCCTCTCGCTCCCTCGAGGACGATTTGTCCCGCCGCCTGAACCACGCCCGCTCCTCGCCGCCCACGCGACGCCCGCGGCTCTCCTCCTCCTCCTCTAGGCGCCTCCTGCAACGACACCAGCTGGCGATTCGCTCAACACGCACGCACACACACACACACACACACACACACACACACACACACACACACACACACACACACACACAAAGATAAATAGATAGATAGACAGATAGATAAACTTACTGACTACACACACACACACACACACACACACACACACCTGTCGAAGTCGTGGTGCAAGTGCGGGTCAGTTGGGGAGCGTGGGAGGGAGGAGGAGCACTCGCTGCCCTCACACAGACTGCTGCTTGTCTCCACCTCCAGGTCCAGGCTGGGAGAGAGAGAGAGAGAGAGAGAGAGAGAGAGAGAGAGAGAGAGAGAGAGAGAGAGAGAGAGAGAGAGAGAGAGAGAGAATATAAAAAAAGGAAAAAATGTTTAGTAATGATAATAATAATAATAATAATAATGATAATAATAATAATAATAATAATAATAATAATAATAACACTTTTAACCCAAGTGCTCTCCTTTTCCTCCTTCTTCTCCTCCTCCTCCTCCTCCTCCTCCTCCTCCTCCTCCTCACAAAACGAAGGAGGGAAGAAAAGACACACAGACACACAGACACACAAACCTAACCTAACCTAACTTAAACAAAACTAAATAAATGAAGGACTGTAGGATATCTCGATGGGGAGTCCTTCGGGGGGGTCTTTAAGGGGGCTAGGAGTCCTTAAAGTCGGGGTAGATATCCTTCATGGGGGTCCTACATGGGGGGGGTCCTACAGAGGGGGTCCTACATGAGGTATCCTACAAGGGGATGGTCCTATAGGGGATCCTACAAGGGGAGTCCAATAGTGGGTGTCCTACAGGGGGGTGTCCTACAGGGGGGGTCCCACAGAGGGGGTCCCACAGAGGGGGTCCCACAGAGGGGGTCCTACAGGGGGGATCCTACAGGGGGAGAGTCCTTCGAAGGATACTCACGCTTGACATAACGAGTCTCTGGGCCTGTGGGGGGTCCAGGAGACAGGCTAGAAGTTCCTGCAGGTGCTGGCCGCGACTTGAAGGAGGAGGAGGAGGAGGAGGAGGAGGAGGAGGAGGAGGAGGAGGAGGAGGAGGAGGGAGGGAGAAAGAAGGGGATTAAAAGGAAAACAACAAAGGAAGGAAGAGAAAGGGAGAGAGGGAGAGGAGGACAGGAAGGAAGAAGGGAAGGGAGGAAGGAATGGAAGAGAGGACAGAATATGGAAGAGGAGGAGGGAGGAGGAGAAGGAGGAGGAGGAGGAGGAGGAGGAGGAGGAGGAGGAAGGAAGGAAGGAAGAGAGGGAGGGAGAGAGAGAAAGAGAGAGAGAGGTCAGTTATAATTTCAAAACACACACAAGAAGAAGAAGAAGAAGAAGAAGAAGAAGAAGAAGAAGAAGAAGAAGAAGAAGAAGAAGAAGAAGAAGAAGAAGAAGAGAAAAATCGTAATAAAAATAAGAAAACGGAAAAATAAAAAAATGAAAATAAAGAAAGAAAACAACAACAACAACAATGATGATTAAAACAAACAAACAAACGAACAAATAAACAAATAAACAAATAAACAAATAAATATGAAAATAAAGAAGATAAAAACGAGGAATAAGAATAATAGAAGTAATAATAATGATAATAATAATAATAAAGAAGAAGAAGAAGAAGAAGAAGAAGAAGAAGAAGAAGAAGAAGAAGAAGAAGAAGAAGAGTCTGATAACAATATTTTAATTAACATATAAAACAAGTTTATTTATTTATTTTTTTCATTTTCTTTTTATTTACAATTAAAAAAAACTAATATTTTCTTATTATTATTATTAGAGAGAGAGAGAGAGAGAGAGAGAGAGAGAGAGAGAGAGAGAGAGAGAGAGGAGAGAGAGAGAGAGAGAGAGAGAGAGAGAGAGAGAGAGAGAGAAAAACTAATATTTTCTTATTATTAGAGAGAGAGAGAGAGAGAGAGAGAGAGAGAGAGAGAGAGAGAGAGAGAGAGAGAGAGAGAGAGAGAGAGAGAGAGAGAGAGAGAGAGAGAGAGAGACCGTAACACGCATAGTATATTTCAAATTATTAAGTTATTTATTTATTTTATTCATTCATTTATTTAAGTTATCCATTTAATTATTATTATTATTATTATTATTATTATTATTATTATTATTATTATTCTTGTTGTTGTTGTTGTTCTTGTTGTTTATGTGTGTAGCAATAAAACGCATTCTCTCTCTCTCTCTCTCTCTCTCTCTCTCTCTCTCTCTCTCTCTCTCTCTCTCTCTCTTTCTCTCTCTCGTTTCACCTGTCTGTCTGTCTGTCTGTCTCTACTACTACTACTACTACTACTACTACTACTACTACTACCACTACTACTACTACTACTACTACTACTACTACTACTACTACTGTGTGTGTTATTGTTAATGTAGCTTTTTGTTAAATGTTAATAATAACAATAATAATAATAATAATAATAATAATAATAATAAATAGAAGAGATAAAAAAGGAATATTTAAAGAAAGCGAAAAAAATAAATAGATAAATGAACATAGAAAATAAAGAATGATAAAGATGAGAGAGAGAGAGAGAGAGAGAGAGAGAGAGAGAGAGAGAGAGAGAGAGAGAGAGAGAGAGAGGAGAGAGAGAGAGAGAGGAGAGAGAGAGAGAGAGAGAGAGAGAGAAATCAGACAAAAAGAACAAAGAAAAAAAAACGACAAAAACAAAGAACGAAAATGCAAATAAATGGTGGCAGCAGGGTGGGATCGAGACACAAACAGACACACATTCACTTACTTATCTCCTCCAGCACAGCGGCGCCTCAGCAGGATGTCTAGCGCCTCTGGGTTGCTGTCCATGAGGTGCTGGTAGGTCTCGTCTAACATGTCTGGCTGCACCTGATGATATATAGACGATTGGATTGCCTTATAAAGAATGAGATCGCTTATATAAAGGATTAGGTGTTTTATAAAGGGGTTAAGTCAATTATGAAAAGGAATAACTGTTTTTTTTTTTTTTTATTAATTTCTTTATTCATTTTTGTGTTTCCTTCGGTTTATCATTTATTCATCTCTTCTCTCTCTCTCTCTCTCTTTCTACGTCTGCTACACCCTCAGTCACACCCACACACTTGATTGATCTCTTCTCCTTCTCTCTCTCTCTTTTTACGTCTGCTACACCCGCAGTCACACCCACACACTCCTGCACCCACTTACTCACCTCAAAAAGGTCCTTATTGTGATCTATCATTGTCCTCACAACACTAATGATCTCCTCTGCTTGTTGAGCCATATCTATCGTCGCTTGTTCCCCGCTGCTACCACCACTACCACCACCCGCCACCTGCCTTGACTGTGTGTAGAATGTTGGGTGCAAAGAGCGTTGCTAAATTGCTGCTGTCCATCTTGTTTCCTTGCAACATTTCACCTGTGTGGGAGAGATGTGGTGCGAAGGTGCTGGTTAACCCTTGCATTGGTAAGAGGGACAATCAGTTTAGCAGTGAAAGGGGTGAAAGAACTGGTTAATCTTGCACTGGTGAGGGGGACAAGGCAGTTTGGCAGTGAAAGGGGTGAAAGAACTGGTTAATCTTGCATTGGTGAGGGGGACAAGGCAGTTTAGCAGTGAAAGGGGTGAAAGAACTGGTTAATCTTGCATTGGTAAGGGGGGACAAGGCAGTTTAGCAGTGAAAGAAACGAAAGAACTGGTTAATCTTGCACTGGTGAGGGGGGACAATCAGTTTAGCAGTGAAAGGGGTGAAAGAACTGGTTAATCTTGCACTGGAGAGGTGGACAAGGCAGAGTTTTAACAGTGAAAGGGATGGAAGATTAAGAACACTGGCTAACTTGCAATAATAACATGGACACACACACACACACACACACACACACGCACACACACACCTGTCTCCGAGATGCGATCAGTTGAATGCTCCGCCACAGTTGCCAGAAAGGTGAGAAGGGAATACAAAGTGTCTCTATTCGGCACTGGCATCAGTTGAACCAAATACTGCAGCGCCTCGAACTGCAACTTTCTGTTCCTTATTCCTGTGAGAGAGAGAGAGAGTGAGAGAGAGTGAGAGTGAGAGAGAGACACGCACACACACACACAGAGAGACTAAACCAAATTAAACAAACCCTAAACACACATCCCTTTCTCCCAAGCCCTCCCACGCCCTCCCACGCCCTCCCACGCCCTCCCACGCCCACCCACGCCTTCCCACGCCCCCCCACCACTTACTCTGGGTCTTGATGAAGGGCTCGTACAGTTCCCTGGTCAGTAAGGGCTCCGGAAGATCCCTGAAGAACTCTTTAAGTAAAGTTGCCACGTCGTGAGGGCTGTGTTGATCTGACAGCCACACCTCGCCGCCTTTATCGAACTCTTCACGAAGCTACGAAGTGGTGGTGGTGGTGGAAGAGGAGTGGGTGATATATTAGTGGTGGTAGTAGTAGTAGTGGTAGTAGTAATTGTTGTTGTTGTAGTAGTAGTGGTCTGGAATTGACTGGAATAATTGGCTGGGAATTGACTGACAGGAATTGGCTTACAGGTTAATAAACAGGTAATGCACACACGCACGCACACACGCACGCACACACACAGACACACACACACACACACACACACACACACATCGAAAGACACAGACAGAGAAAACTGAAGGAAAACAGAAAAAAAACGACAAAAAAACACACAAAAAATCCACAAATAATACTAACAGTAGAACACAAACACACAAACAAACACACAAACACACACACCAGTACCCCGAACCCCACACACGCACCTGTACACACCTATACACACCTGTCTAACCCTTTTCTTTGATGAAGACACCCTGAAGAGGCCTAGAGTGTGAAGACCATTACTCTGAAGATATCTTAAACACGTACTGACTAGGCCTGGTATCTGGGGACTAGGGTCAACCACAAGGAGGTCTGCAGTCAAGGGGGAGGGGGAGAGGCCTAACCCGTCACCCCCTCCTCCCCCGGTGGTGCTCCCTGCCAAGCTTGGTCGTTTTCGGTCTAAGTTCAGACTCTCGAGGGACCCCATGGACTGTAAAGGGAGAGACACAGAGAGGGCGTGGGTGTGATGTGGGCGTGGTGGTGGTGGTGGTGGTGGTGGTGGTGGTTATGATAGTAATAGTGATAATGATAATAAAAATAATAGTTACTACTACTACTATTACTACTACTACTACTACTATCATTCCTCCTCTTCCTCCTCTTCCTCCTCCTCCTTCATCTACTCATTCTTCTTCACCCAGCACCCAAACACACACACACACACACACACACACACACACACACAGACACACACACAGACACACCTGCTTATTTCCTCCTCCTCCTCCTTCTCCTCCTCCTCCTCCTCTTCCTCCTCCTTCATCTACTCATTCTTCTTCACCCAGCACCCAAACACACACACACACACACACACACACACAGACACACACACAGACACACCTGTTTATTTCCTTCATTGAGCGAGGAGAAGGAGGCGTGGGACCCCCCCCTGAGAAGACTTCCTACTAAAAGGACTCATCTCTTCCGTGGCAGCGGTGGCGGCGGCGGCAGCTGCTGTTAATGCTGCCTTCTCTGCCATTTCCCTGCTTCTTAACCTCTCATTTTCCAGGCACTTGTTCAGGGAAAGACCAAAGACTTGCCCTCCCTCCACGCCATCTTGCGAGAGAGAGAGGGAGTGTGAGAGAGAGGGAGAGGGAGTCAGTACGTACGTAACCTAACCTAACTTAACCAAACCTAACTTAACCAAATCTAACTTAACCTAACCTAACTTAACCCAACCTAACCTAACCAAACCTAACCTAACCTAACCTAACCAAACCAAACCTAACCTAACTTAACCCAACCTAACCAAACCTAACCTAACCTAACCTAACCACACCTAACCTAACCTAACCCAACCTAACCCAACCTAACCACACCTAACCTAACCTAACCCAACCAAACCTAACCTAACCAAACCTAACCTAACCTAACCTAACCAAACCTAACCTAACCTAACCTAACTTAACCCAACCTAACCAAACCTAACCTAACCTAACCTAACCAAACCCAACCTAACCTAACCTAACTTAACCCAACCTAACCTAACCAAACCTAACCTAACCTAACCCAACCTAACCTAACCTAACCTAACCCAACCTAACCTAACCTAACCTAACCTAACCCAACCTAACCTAACCTAACCTAACCTAACCCAACCTAACCTAACCTAACCTAACCACACCTAACCTAACCTAACGTAACCTAACGTAACCTAACCTAACCTAACCTAACGTAACCTAACCCAACCTAACCTAACCTAACCTAACCACACCTAACCTAACCTAACGTAACCTAACCTAACCTAACCTAACCTAACCTAACCCAACCTAACCTAACCTAACCTAACCTAATGTAACCTAACCTAACCTAACCTAACCACACCTAACCTAACCTAACCTAACCTAACCTAACCTAACCCAACCTAACCTAACCTAACCTAACCTAACCACACCTAACCTAACCTCACGTAACCTAACCACACCTAACCTAACCTAACCTAACGTAACCTAACGTAACCTAACCTAACCTAACGTAACCTAACCTAACCTAACCTAATGTAACCTGACCTAACCTAACCTAACCTAACCAAACCTAACCAAACCTAACCTAACCTAACCTAACCACACGTAACCTAACCTAACCTAACCTAACCTAACCTAACCTAACCTAACCTAACGTAACCTAACCTAACCAAACTTCATCTCACCTTTTCCTTCTTCCTTCTTGCTGTCAAATATTCCAGTGGTGAGGGCTTTCCTCTTCA